>NC_041384.1:59391990-59482563 GCF_002162155.2 Triticum dicoccoides | reverse complement strand
CTACAGTTTTCTCTAGTTGTTCTTGACAACAACTAAATCTAACAACTATTTAAAAAAAAACTAACTCCTTGGAGTTGGCAGTACTAATACTGCTTTTTGCAGGGAATCAGTAGAGCACTTGTATCTGCTCTGGAAAAAAATGCCAACAACTCATGTGGAACTCAATCAACTCATATGCATGTTTTTTCCCATTATCAGATGGATTCTTTCTAGATAGCATCTCACTAAATGAATATCAATCCTGCTAATCAGCACACAACATATGAAACAAGAAATTAAGAGTACTGCTAATTAAATAAAAGTGCTAAGAAAGGCATGGAACAAGGTACCTGGATGGCTAGAAAATTAGAAATCGCAAGATTTTGCTGCTGCGCCACAAACAAAAGTCCAAGTTTCTCTTTTCTAATCCAATCAATACAAGAAATTGGAGTGTGAGAAAGAGATATGTATGAGAGAATAATCTTCAAGAAACGAACGAACAAACGATCTAACAAGAATAGAGAAAGAGAAAATTTGAGTTGAAGAGAAGATTGATGGGAATCTGGAAACCTCGTTACCTTCTTCCACTAATGACGCCCAGCAGTCGAAAATTACTATATTAGACGAGCGGCTGGGGCGCCGTCATCCATGGTATGGCCGAGTTGTTGCCAATCGGGGGAGTATAAGACGAGAAGATTGCGCGGCGTGCTAATTGATCAATTAACTTTTGTTTCCTTTTGAAGAATCAGTCGACCTATTACAGGCTAAACAATTACACACGTATATAAGGCAACCAATCAATCAGGGGGCCCTTCCTACTCGGGGGCCCGGGGCGGCCGCCCCCCCTGCCCCCCCTCAGGGCCGGCCCTGGGAATTACTTGTCTCGAATATGGATGTATCTAGAATTAAAATACGTCTAGATACATTCATTTCTGCGACAAGTAATTCCGAACAGAGGGAGTACCTGTTTTTTCTTTAATTTGCGGGTAAATCATATCGTGTTTGTTTCGCGAGAGATTTGGATTTTGGATTTTTAAATGACTCCACATTATTTTTCATTAAAGAAACCACTAAAATTTAAAGAAAATTTAAAAATAAAGCATCAAATCAACGGAACAAACCGAAGTATGAGGCAAAGAGAACACTACATGCTCTCTCCCTAAGCTCACCAGCCATTCAAGCAACCAGACAATTTTTTGTGACTTAAATTATTAACACAAGGAAAGCATCTACGCAGCAACATAATCTGATACTCCCTCCCTGCATATAAGATTTAGTTAAAGTCAAACTTTATCAACTTTGACTAAGTTTATAGATTTTTTTTCAAGATTCACAATATGAATTCAATATTGTTAGATTCATCATGAAATTAGTTTTCATACCACATAGTTTTAGTATTGTAGATGTTGATATATTTTCAAACAAAGTTGGTCAAACTTTATAAACTTTGACTTTGACCAAATCTTATATGCAGAATAAAAAGAAATGGAGGGAGTAAGAAACAAAGTTTTTCAGGCACATAATTGAAGAACGATATCACAACACATAGAAAACTCAGCGCAGCAACAAAATCTGCTAAGAAACAAAGTTTTTCAGAAGAACAAGAATGGTCGAAGAGCCACCATAGGCAAATAGATGTCGTCACAACGCTTCAATCTTCAACACCATGGGGTTCCATCCATGACTTATTACAAACACCTCATAGAGCGCCTTCTTAATCATTTCCACTCCTTCAATTCTTTCTCGCTCGATGTTTTTATGCAAGCACAAGTGTCAACAAAATGGGAATTGATATGTGACATTTTTTTTAAATCTGGTGATTTGCAACAAAGGACGGTGTTGCAAACAATAGCGAGGTGCTGGTGCCTTTGCAATATTATTTGTGTTGTGAAGGGGCTTTGCAACATCATCTATGTTGCAAAGGGGCTTCAGAACATGTGGCAGTTGAGCATTGCAAAGGGGTTTGCTGTGGACACAACATAGGCCACGTTGTGAAGGTACAAAACGCTTCGACGGGTGCGCAACATAAGCCATGTTGCAAGTGGTTGGAAGTAGCAGAGACCGAACGGCGATCGGGCTTGCGCTCTTCGAGTTCTGGCCAAGTACTACGAGAACTCAGATCATATATGTTTCTCCGCTTCATGATCCCCATTGCCGGCCAATCCGAGTTACTCCTTCCTAACTTGTTTTCTCTTAAACTCATCGGTACCACCTTGTGGCCGGCAAGAAACCCCAAGACAGAGACAGACAGACAGACAACCATGTCTAACCTGATGGCCGCCGGCTTTTTGGTGGTTGTAGGAGCAGCGGCGATCCTCGGGAATCACAGGTCGCCGACAAGACGTCAGCAGGAATGGCTTCTAAATGCAAAACTAGAATCAAAGAAGAAGGAACTGTATGAACTATTCCGTGGGCCAAGGACAGACATGGTGAGACAATTTTTCACCGTGATACAATACTCCTACTTGTTGTCATGCATTCTACAGTACTTATTTATGGGAAAATTTTGTTTTTGTCACTCTAGATTTTACCAATTTTCCTCATGCCACTCTAGATTTTCACATTTCACTTTTACCACTCTTAGTTTTTGACAACTATCATAATTTCCATTCCCGTGACAAAAACAAAATTTTCAGAGTGGCAATTGTGATACATTTCAAATGCTAAGAGTGGCAAAAATAAAATAAAATTATTTTGCTTTTGCCACGGAATGACAATTGTGATAATTGTCAAAAGTTAAGAGTGTCAAAAGTGAAATGTCAAAATTTAGAATGGCATAAGGAAAATTGGCAAAATCTAGACTGGCAAAAACAAAATTTTCCCTTCTTCAAGGCGTCAACCGGGGACTGCTTATGGTAGTGGAGTTGCTGGTGGTTCAGAGTCGGCATGAAATGGCTTCTGCTGTCCCCGGTCTACTAGTTCCTGAGTAATCTTCTGCACAACTCTAGTATATTAATTCAGTGCTCACTACCAGTTCATGTTTTCTGCTGTTTTTGAATTTTAGGAAAAATATATTGGATTAGGATCCTTTTTTCCTCTATGTGTATTTTACATACCACACCAATTTTCTATAGAAAATTTCTAATTTCTATTAAACCAAAATAAGATAATATAAAATATTATATTATTGTTGGAAAAAATTGTCATTTGATTTGATACATATTATGGGGCCTCAAAAGATTCCGAAAAAAACCCAAAGCTTAGGATGCGTGAAGAGACATCGGAGCCAAGGCCCAACGCCTGGGTGGCCTAGGGTGCCTATGCGCCCCTGCAGGCCTCTACAGGCCCAAAGGCGTCCGAGGGGCATCTACGCACCCTAGGGCTCCCCTCTGCCCTCTTGTGTCTGATGGCTTTATATACCCCCAAAACATCCCTCAGAATTATCGACCAATTACAGTGAGCCCCCCCTTTTCTCTCTCGGTCTGTCACAAAGACATTAATCCAAAAAATTCTCGATAAATTTCCAACAACAGATAGATTCAATTTTTGTATTGATAGGACAAATCCATGGGGCAGCGGATTCAACTTCTTTATTTATTGAGAGCAAGATAGACATACACTTGAAAACAACATACAATGGTTACAACATCAACCCAACAGTAAACTGGCATATGCACATCGCATATGCATCCCCACACGAACTTACGTAGCACTCCAAGACAATTATATGTCTTGAAGCTCACATATTTGTTCTTTATCGAGACACACTGCACGACATTACATACAATACACACAAAAGACGTAGGCATGGATAGAACTAAAAGAAAATGATGATTCAAGTTCAGGCCGTACGTACGGCTTAATGATCCATCTCTTACCATCTGCCCCCCTCATGAAGATTTTAGTTCAATCTTCGGAGGGTTTTGCGACTCCACTTACTTCAGGGCAACAAAACCATGTAGCAGGGCTGCAGAGGCAATCTTCGGAGGGTTTTGCGACTCCGCTTGCTGGAGGGCAACACCACCATGTAGCAGGGCTGCAGAGGCAATCCTCGGAGGGTTTTGCGACTTCGCTTGCTGGAGGGCAACACCACCATGTAGCAGGGCTGCAGAGGCAATCCTCGGAGGGTTTTGCGACTCCGCTTGCTGGAGGGCAACACCACCATGTAGCAGGGCTGCAGAGGCAATCCTCGGAGGGTTTTGCGACTCCGCTTGCTGGAGGGCAACACCACCATGTAGCAGGGCTGCAGAGACAATTTTCAGAGGTTGAGCGCTCCTGCTTTGCGAACTGCAAAAGCCGAGCCGACGCATCAGTAACTGCCATCATCTGGCCCATGGTCAGGACCAGCACACAGAGGGCAGCTAACTTGAGACCATTAGCGAAAGCCATGACGGCCATAGCTAAAAAGCTCGATAAGATTGTATATATTGTACCGTTCTCGAAGATTGGCGAGATGTGTGAGTGAGGTGTGAGATGTTACTAAAACTCCACTACCTTTTATAGACATCTCCTGGACGTGCACGACCCCAGCTTACATATTAGTTAATGATATAAATCAGTTGGCGTAAGCGTAGCGAACTGTTCAGTTTGGCCCTGTACGTGCCAAAGCTCCTTAAGCCATCTCTGGCTACTTTGATCTCTTGTCCAATCACCATTTGACTAAGACATCTTGTCCTAGTGCATGCACGTGGGTTAGA
Organism: Triticum dicoccoides; assembly: GCF_002162155.2. NCBI lineage: Eukaryota > Viridiplantae > Streptophyta > Magnoliopsida > Poales > Poaceae > Triticum > Triticum dicoccoides. Next base: position 59,477,947 of record NC_041384.1, on the reverse strand, counting down.
TGAAGAGATCCATCACGTTCGTGCACGCAACGCAAGTGCCTCATTTTATACAGATTATAAAGATCCCTTTCAGAGTCTTCATATTGACTCAGACGCTTGAAAATATCATAAATTATCTTGATAAAAAGGTTTTGTGCACTATAACCATCATTGATAACAACAATCATTAGATCACACATATTTCACTTTAGGTGACACACATAATTCTAACTTATATGCAATTTCCGTTAAGAAAATATGACCTAAAGAACCCCTGATACTAAAAAATCACCAATCTTTGGCATTGTAAAAAAGAAACCAAAGTACTCAAACACCTACTTCTATCCTAAAAAACATCTATTTCTCTATTAGCCACTTAGGGCATCTCCAAGGCGGGCCTGCAAACCTCCTGCAACCGTCCGGATCACGCTGTCCGGACCGCGGAAGTCATCCAACGCCGGCCTGTATTGGTCCGGAGAGCGGTCCGAACGCGATTTCTTACACAAATCAGAGACAAAAGTGAGGGAGGTTTGTGGCAGTCCGGACCGCTCCCAAGCCCGCTTCTGACCGCCCTGATCCATCAAAAACCCTTTCCCCCTCCTGCATGCGCTCCCCCCGGCGCCACCTGCCCGCATTCATGCCGCTATAGAGCACGCCGCTCCGCATTGAAGATGGCTCAGGACGGACGCGACCTCTCACTGCCTCCGCTATTGAAGCGGCGCGCCGGCCGAGGGCACCGCCTGTTGCACGCCCGGCTGAACACACCTCCTCGTCGTATTCATACATCCTATTAACCCTGTGTGGAAGCCGAGAAACCTACTCTGGCCACACGTCCGTTCATGAGCGGCCCGACATTTAACGCAACGCCGGCTGAGCTCCTACATCCGTCCGCTATTTAAACGATGGCAGATGTCGGGCAAGAATCACACCCCTCCGTCGCTTCCCCAATCTCGTCCTCCACCACTCTTCTGATGGCTTCTGAAGAGCAGTTCTCCGGCATACAAGCCTGCTGGGTGGCCTGCCGAGTCGGCCGGATACGAGCGGGGCAGCTCGCTTCTCCACCTCCCGAGCCTCACCCGACGGAGCAAGTTGCCGCCCTAAGCTGTCTTGTGGTTCAGCAACTCGCCATTCCAGGCCCACTCGATGAGGAGTGGCCAGTTTCTCAACGCCAGCACGGGCGTCATCGCTGTCGTCGAATACCGCGCCTCCCATGCCTGCGACCGCGCCATGCAGGCATATGCAGAAGTCGGGTGCGCGGAGAGAGACGAGTCGGTGGCCGACACCTCTGCGTCCGCCGCCATTATCGAGGAGAAGTAGAACACGGGAGCCCGCCACTGCTTGGGTCTCACGAAGGCCACCGCCGAGGCGACACCGACGTACACAACCGGTGTCTTGCCCGGTTCTTCTCTTGCGAGGATCTTCGTTGCTCCCGCATGAGCTTCGCGGAAGCGGAGCCCCCCGTTCCCCTACTAGTGAAGCATCAGCCAGGGGTTCCACTCCGATGAGCGGTGGGGAAGCGAGTCGTCTTTTGCGCTAAAGCATATACCTCCGGGTGTCCCGGTAGTCCGGTGATCGGGCTACCGGACATGAGGAAGACAAAGGGATCCGCGGACGGCGATTTAGATTAGGTATTAATTATACCTTCAGCGCCGGACTACCACCGTTGATGTAAATGTACCGCAATCCATCATGTTTATATGAAAATCTGCCTTTTTATATGAAAACCGTCATGTTTGCATGAAATCCGACCGTGTTTGCATGAATTTTGTCGGTTGGTTTGAGGTGTTGTGAAAATGTATGCAGCTAGCGTTGGATGATTGTCTCTCTTATCTATGTCTGTGGACTGGTCCCACCTGTCCGCGAACGGATGCGGGAGGTTTTTTGCGGTTTGCCGTTGAAGATGCCTTATGCCATCATATAAAAGCCAAGCGAAATAATTACTCATATATACAATTATAACAAAATAAGCACAAACAATTGTTGTCTTGGACGATTACACATGCCTAAGAAAATCTATATACACCAGTCACATATGAATAGTCACTGTCCCGAGGACGTGGGTTGCAAGCCTGCAAGGCTATACCTCGCTAAAAGAAAAATCACTAGTGGTTGGGACGTCACCCTGTGGTGCTGTTTGAGAGAAAGCTACGCGCATGCTTTTATTTTAAAAAATACATAGAGTCCTTGTCTCTGTTAAAAAAAATCCTCACCTTTATCTAAAAAATAAGTAAAAGAAAAAAGAAAAAAATTACCACCACAGCCTACCAGCTAGTGCCACTTTGCATAACCCTTCATTTAAAAAAAAATACCAAATCCTCATCTTCATCTAAAAAGAAAAAAATGCATTAAAAAATAATTCACACCTTCATCTAAAAAAATTTCAAAAGATTTTTAACCACGGCCAACCAACTTGTGCCACGTGGTATAGCTGGTTGACTGCCCTTGACCCGTAGCTTAATGGGTTTAATTAATGCCTCGGTGTTGTTCTTGTGTGTGGTTCCTTGTTCTGTGGCATCTGTGATCTTGTGCACTTCCATGTGTCATCTACCAGTGTACCAGTACTTTCGATGGTTTCCTATTAACATGAATGCTTAATCGAGTAGCTCAACGAGAGCGGTGAGGATAAGAACGACAACGGACCATGCATGCAAGTTGCATGCTTTGGTGATGTGTACCCACCTCTTCTTCTTCTTGTCCTAATTGCAGGAGAAGAAACCACTGGTTGCTGTCGTCGGCCTTGCAATTTCTTCGTCCGCATTCAAGGAGCTATCTCGATTCATGCATGCTCGAGTACTTCTTTTCGGGAAAGAAAATGCTCGAGTAATTGGACGTACGAGAGAGTGGTGATCCTTTACATCGCCGGCATGGATAAGAGACGGGGGAGGCCGCGCTGCTAGTTCATTTCATCTGTCCCCGTTCTTATCCTAAGAGCATGTCCCGTTGCCATCCACAGTGGCCGCTTTATTAATTTATTTACTCCCTATTGCATGCATATGGGCGTGGAATTATCACCACACGCAACATTATTATCTGACATTTTATCCCTCGTGCATGCTTATGGACATGTATAGAAGGCAGGGAATTATCAACACATGTTACCTTGAGGAGCCGTATTTATGACTAGTAGTGTAAGAGCAACTCTAGCAGACCCCGCATCCCGTCGCCCCGCAAAATGCGTTTGCAGTTTGCGCAAAACCGCTTTTGCGGACCGGCGCGGGCTGACACAGATGCAGACCCCGTATAATGGATCGTAAAAAAACATATTCGCGAAATATGCTTTTTTACGGGTCGGCTTCCGCGGGTTCTGATCTGACACAGCTCCTCCCGCCCCGCAAAACTTAGATTTGCAACTTAAATTGATCTAGCATAATGCTTTTCTTTATTTTTGCAACAACATTAGATACAAAAGATATCATCAAATCTTGGCTAGAATAGCAAAACCAAAAAAAACAAGAACCACAAGTGTGCATTTCAAAAGATTTCCAACTTCCATAACTGCTCCCACTAGTTGAAGCAATATCTTCTCCATGCACTTATTGTTGATCTGCGGATTCTTGATCTTGCTTTCTTCATTCTTCATCTTTGGTTTCAAAGAAGTAGACGTTGCTTCCCCTCTAGTTACACATGTAGCCGCATCATTGCCTTCGATTGTACCAAGGAGTGCACTAACATCTATTAAATCTCTTTCTATCAACAAATCAATGTATTGGCCTTCCCAAAACCAAAATGACCATCCTTCGTCCTACACAAAAGAAGCTCAAAGTGAGCTACCGCAATCGAACTAAAGAATGAGCTATGAAACGAGCTACCGCAAGTGCACGTACCCCGTCGTTTTCGCATTTGAAGAACACCCATCCGGGGTGCTTCGGCGTGCTCGAAGTGAGCCGCAACACTTTTCACGTGCAGTCGTCGCACTCTATGAGCGGCATCGGCAAGCCACAAAGACGCTGCGCGAGCGCCGAGCCCGGTGGACAGCCGGACGAGTTCATGCCCGCAAACCTTCGGCGACGGTGGGCAGACGAACTCGCACCTGCATGCGGCGATGCACCCTTGACTGGGCTGCGGGAGAGGCTCCCCGACCACTCCATAGCTTGGGGCAGCAACTGGCGGCTGAAAAAAGCCAAATCCGGCGGCCCGCGATGAACTGCCGCAGATCTGCAAATCCGGCGGCCCGCCGACGCAGGGGGGAGGGGGGAGACCTCGTGCGCGTGGCGGCCTTCCGGCGTGCTCCTGCCGGCTACGGTCGCCGAAATCTTGGGCGGCGGCGCGAGAGGGGAGAGGAGAGGTGGTTGGTGGGAGAAAGCGCGGGATGAAATGTCCCCCCACCAACCGTTTCCGCTTATATGTAGGGCACCGCATCCGCGAGGGGGAAACCCACGTTTTCCCGGGTTGGGCTCGGGATTTTGCCGCGCCCCCTAAAATTTTTTGCGGGCCGGGGCGGGATGTGGGGTCTGATCAGACGGGTTTTTTCCGCCCCGGCCCGCATTTTGGCGGTTATTTTACGGTTCGGGGCAGGATGCGGGGTCTGCTAGAGTTGCTCTACGGGCATCTCCAACAGCAACCCGCAAACCTCTCGCATCCATTCAGACCGCCTTTGCTATCTTTGCCAATAAATGATGAGCTACAAAAGAATTAATTTTTTTAAAACATTCAACATGGTCTTATATCGGTCCGTGACGTGGTCCGGACGCGTTTTCTCCCGCAAACCGGAAACAAACGTGAGGGATGTTTGCGGGAGTCCGGACCTCTGTCACGTGCTCTGACCGCCTTGCCCCCTCCCCCCGTGCGTACTTCCCGCCCGTTGCTAGCTGCATGCATTCATGCCGCCGTTGAGCGCGTCGCTCCGTATTGAAGGCGGCTCAGGGCGGACGCGACCTCTCACTGCCTCCGTCATTGAAGTGGCGCGCGCTCGCTGCACGCTCGGCTGAACACGCCTCCTCGCCGCATTCAAACGCTTTCATTAAACCCGCATGGAAGCCAAGAAATCTACTCCGGTTACACGTCCGTCCAGGAACGGGCCGACATTAAATGCAACGTTGGGTAAGCTCCTCCGCCAGCCCTCTATTTAAACGAGGCCATACGCCGGACAAGAATTGCACCACTCTGCCGCTTCCCATCTCCTTCCATCATTTTCTCCACTCTTTCAATGGCATCCAACGAGTAGGAAGAGCGGTTTTCCGGCATAAAAGCCGCTTGGATGGCCCTCCGAGCCCTGCGGATATGAGCGAGGTAGCTCGCTGCTCCACCTCCCTCGACTAGCCCGACGAAGCAAGTTGTCGCCCCAAGCCGACGAGTGGTTCAGCAACTCGCCGCTCCAAGCCAGCTCGCGGAGGAGTGGCGTTTTGCTCTAGGCCGACACGGGTTTCGTCCCTGCCTTCGATGACACCGCGTTGTACCACGCCTTCAGTGCCTGCGACTGCGTCGTCCGCCGTTGATGCACGCGTAGCCGCACCATGCAAGCAGAGAAAGAAGTCGGTTGCACGGATGTTGACGAGGTGGCAGCCAACACGTGCGCGCTCGCCGCCATCATCGGGGAGACGTAGAACACAAGAGGCCATCGCCGCTTAGGTCCCATAAAGGCCATCGCCGAGGCGACGCCGATGTACAGAACCAGTTCTTGTCCGGTTCTTCTTCAGCATAGACCATCATCGAGCCACGCCTGAGCTCCATGGAAGCGGAGGCGCCCCCTTCTCCTCCGGCTAAAGCATCAGTCCACGATTCTGTTGGGGAACGTAGTAATTTCAAAAAAATTCCTACGCACACGCAAGATCATGGTGATGCATAGCAACAAGAGGGGAGAGTATCGTCTACGTACCCTCGTAGACCATAAGCGGAAGCGTTATGAGAACGCGGTTGATGTAGTCGTACGTCGTCACGATCCGACCGATCCAAGTACCGGATGCACGACACCTCCGAGTTTAGCACACGTTCAACTTGATGACGTCCCACGAACGCCGATCCAGCAGAGCTTTACGGGAGAGTTCCGTCAGCACGACGGCGTGATGACGGTGATGATGTTGCTACCGACGTAGGGCTTCACCTAAGCACCGCTACGATATGACCGAGGTGGATTATGGTGGAGGGGGGCACCGCACACGACTTGGAACAATCAACTTGTGTGTCTATGGGGTGCCCCTGGCCACGTATATAAAGGAGCAAGGGGAGGAGGCCGGCGACCTCATAGGGTGCGCCCCAATGGGGAATCCTACTCCTACTAGGAGTAGGTTCCCCCTTTCCTAGTCCAACAAGGAGGGGAAGGAAAGAGGAGGAGAGGAGAAGGAAAGAGGGGGCCGGCCCCCAAAGCCCTAAACCAATTCGGTTTGGGCCTAGGGGGGTGCACTCCACACTTCCTTGCTGCCCTCAATTTCCACTGAAGCCCACGAAGGCCCATTGACCCTCCCGGCGAATTCCCGTAACTCTCCGGTACTCTGAAAAACACCTGAATCACTCGGAACCTTTCCGATGTCCGAATATAGTCGTCCAATATATCGGTCTTTACGTCTCGACCATTTCAAGACTCTGCGTCATGTCCCCGATCTCATCCGGACTCCGAACTACCTTCGGTACATCAAAACACATAAACTCATAATACTGATCATCATCGAACGTTAAGCGTGCGGACCCTACGGGTTCGAGAACTATGTAGACATGATCGAGACTCATCTCCGGTCAATAACCAATAGTGGAACCTGGATGCTCATGTTGGCTCCTACATATTCTACGAAGATCTTTATCAGTAAAACCCCATAACGGTATGCGTTGTTCCCTTTGTCATCGGTATGTTACTTGCCCGAGATTCGATCGTCGGTATCTCAATACCTAGTTCAATATCGTTATCGGCAAGTCTCTTTACTCGTTCTGTAGTGCAACATCCCGTAAGTAACTCATTAGTCACATTGCTTGCAAGGCTTATAGTGATGTGCATTACCGATAGGGCCCAGAGATACCTCTCCGACAATCGGAGTGACAAATCCTAATCTCGATCTATGCCAACTCAACAAGTACCATCGGAGACACCTGTAGAGCACCTTTATAATCACCCAGTTACGTTGTGACGTTTGGTAGCACACAAAGTGTTCCTCCGGTATACGGGAGTTGCATAATCTCATAGTCAGAGGAACATGTATAAGTCATGAAGAAAGCAGTAGCAACAAACTAAACGATCATCGTGCTAAGCTAACGGAATGGGTAAAGTCAATCACATCATTCTCCTAATGACGTGATCTCGTTTATCAAATGAACACTCATGTCTATGGTTAGGAAACATAACCATCTTTGACCAACGAGCTAGTCAAGTAGAGGTATACTAGTGACACTCTGTTTGTCTATGTATTCACACATGTATTATGTTTGCAGCTAATACAATTCTAGCATGAATAGTAAACATTTATCATGATATAAGGAAATAAAATAATAACTTTATTATTGCCTCTAGGGCATATTTCCTTCAGTCTCCCACTTGCACTAGAGTCAATAATCTAGTTCACATCTTTACGTGATTAGTTCACATCTCCATGTGACTAATACCCAAAGGGTCTACTAGAGTCAATAATCTAGTTCACATCACTATGTGATTAATGATACGTCTCCAACATATCTATATTTTTTGATTGCTCCATGCTATATTATCTACTGTTTTGGACATTATTGGGCTTTATTATCCACTTTTATATTATTTTTGGGACTAACCTATTAACTGGAGGCTCATCCCATAATTGCTGTTTTTTGCCTATTTCAGGGTTTCTAAGAAAGGAATATCAAATGGAGTCCAAACAGAATGAAACCTTTGGGAACGTGATTTTCTCACCGAACATGATCCAGGGGACTTGGACCCTACGTCAAGAAACAAAAGAGGAGGCCACGAGGTAGGGGGGCGCGCCTACTCCCCCAGGCGCGCCCTCCACCCTCGTGGCCCCCCTGTTGCTCCACCGACGTACTCCTTCCTCCTATATATACCTACGTACCCCAAACGATTAGATACAGATCCAAAACCCTAATTCCACCACCGCAACTTTCTGTATCCATGAGATCCCATCTTGGGGCCTGTTCCGGAGCTCCGCCGGAGGGGGTATCCATCACGGAGGGCTTCTACATCAACACCATAGCCCCTCCGATGAAGTGTGAGTAGTTCACCTCAAACCTACGGGTCCATAGTTAGTAGCTAGATGGCTTCTTCTCTCCTTTTGGATCTCAATACAATGTTCTCCCCCTCTCTTGTGGAGATCTATTCGATGTAATCTTCTTTTTGCGGTGTGTTTGTTGAGACCGATGAATTGTGGGTTTATGATCAAGTCTATCTATGAACAATATTTGAATCTTCTTTGAATTCTTTTATGTATGATTGGTTATCTTTGCAAGTCTCTTCGAATTATCAGTTTGGTTTGGCCTACTAGATTGATCTTTCTTGCAATGGGAGAATTACTTAGCTTTGGGTTCAATCTTGCGGTGTCCTTTCCCAGTGACAGTAGGGGCAGCAAGGCACGTATTGTATTGTTGCCATCGAGGATAACAAGATGGGGTTTTCATCATATTACATGAGTTTATCCCTCTACATCATGTCATCTTGCTTAAGGCGTTACTTTGTTTTCATGAACTTAATACTCTAGATGCATGCTGGATAGCGGTCGATGAGTGGAGTAATAGTAGTAGATGCAGGCAGGAGTCGGTCTACTTGTCTCGGACATGATGCCTATATACATGATCATACCTAGATATTCTCATAGCTATGCTCAATTCTGTCAATTGCTCAACAGTAATTCGTTCACCCACCGTAGAATACTTATGCTCTCGAGAGAAGCCACTAGTGAAAACTATGGCCCCCGGGTCTATCTTCATCATATTAATTTTCCAATACTTAGTTATTTTATTTTGCTTTTACTTTGCATCTTTATCATAAAAATACCAAAAATATTATCTTATCATATCTATCAGATCTCACTCTTGTAAGTGGCTATGTAGGGATTGACAACCCCTTATTGCGTTGGTTGCGAGGATTTATTTGTTTTGTGCAGGTGCGAGGGACTCGCGCGTAGCCTCCTACTGGATTGATACCTTGGTTCTCAAAAACTGAGGGAAATACTTATGCTACTTTGCTGCATCATCCCTTCCTCTTCGGGGAAAACCAACACAGTGCTCAAGAGGTAGCCGTTGTCGGAGAGGTCTACGCAAAAGTCAATATACCAAGTACCCTTATTTCCCGCATTACATTATTTGCCATTTGCCTCTCGTTTTCCTCTCCCCCACTTCACCCTTATCGTTTTATTCGCCCTCTCTCTCTATCCTCCCTCTCTTTCCCGTTTGCCTCTTTTTGCCCGCTTGCTTTTTGTTTGCTTGTGTGTTAGTTCGTTTGCTTATCATTATGGCTAGTCCCTTATCTTCTCCGTTGTCCCCTGAGTTCGAAATCTTTCACTTCAAACAAAGACTAGGAGAAAACTTAAAAGATGTCTGGTTAAGAATAATGGAGTCTTATCGTAATTGTACCTCTGAAATAAACCTGAGAATTTTGCTTCGCAATTTTTATGTTGGATTAAATATGTCTCATAGACAACTCTTGGATTGCGTTGCCAAAGGCAATTTTATTGAAATCGATCCCCATATCGCGCTTGAAATTATAGAAGGTATAGTGGGAACACTACCTCAAAAAAAGGGGCCTCATCCTACTCAGGAAGAGACGCAAGTTTTTGAATTTTTTTGTGAAGTTACTAAAATTTTACAGAAGTCTCTTGAACCTCTTAAGAACTTTAGTGGAAATATTCACCGCATGAATATGTTGATTACCCTTTGCAATAAGCGGTTGGATTCGTTAGATCTAAAAATTTCAGAATATGAAGGGAAACGTAAAGAACCTCCCGGATTTGAGCTTGATTCCGCTAAAAAGTTGAAAACAAAAGATGAAAATACCTAGATCTATCCTTGCTTGTTATGCCTAGCTAGGGGCGTTAAACGATAGCGCTTGTTGGGAGGCAACCCAATCTTATTTTTATTCCTTGATTTTTGCTCCTGTTTAGTAATAAATAATTTATCGAGCCTCTGTTTTTTGTTGTATTTTTGTGTTTAATTAGTGTTTGTGCCAAGTAGAACCGTTGGGAAGACTTGGGGAAAGTCTTGTTAAACTTGCTGTAAAAAACAGAAACTTTAGCGCTCACGAGAACTGCTGCCATTTTTATTTGGAAAGTGATATTTAGTTAATTATTTTTTCAGATGATTAATAGATAAATTGCTGATGTCCAGCAATTTATTTTAGAATTTTTGGGGTTCCATATCTTCCGCTAGTTACAGATTACTACAAACTGTTCTATTTTTGACAGATTCTGTTTTTCGTGTGTCGTTCGCTTATTTTGATGAATCTATGGCTAGTAAAATAGTTTATAAACCATAGAAAAGTTGTAATACAGTAGGTTTAACACCAATATAAATAAATAATGAGTTCATTACAATGCATTGAAGTGGTCTTTTGTTTTCTTTCGCTAACGGAGCTCACGAGATTTTCTACTTTGAGTTTTGTGTTGTGAAGTTTTCAAGTTTTGGATAAAGATTTGATGGATTATGGAACAAGGAGTGGCAAGAGCCTAAGCTTGGGGATGCCCATGGCACCCCCAAGATAATCTAAGGACACCTAAAAGCCAAAGCTTGGGGATGCCCCGGAAGGCATCCCCTCTTTCGTCTACTTCTATCGGTAACTTTACTTGGAGCTATATTTTTATTCACCACATGATATGTGTTTTGCTTGGAGCGTCTTGTATGATTTAAGTCTTTGCTTTTTAGTTTACCACAATCATCCTTGCTGTACACACCTTTTCAGAATACTCTATGTGCTTCGCTTATATCTTTTGAGTTATATAGTTTTGCTCTAGTACTTCACTTATATCTTTTTGAGCAAGGTGGTGGATTTGTTTTATAGAAACTATTGATCTCTCATGCTTCACTTAGATTATTTTGAGAGTCTTAAATAGCATGGTAATTTGCTTAAAATCCTAATATGCTAGGTATTAAAGATTAGTAAAATTTTCTTATGAGTGTTTTGAATACTAAGAGAAGTTTTATGCTTGATGATTGTTTTGAGATATGGAGGTAATAATATCAAAGTCGTGCTAGTTGAGTAGTTGTGAAATTGAGAAATGCTTGTGTTGAAGTTTGCAAGTCCCGTAGCATGCACGTTGGTAAACGTTATGTAACAAATTTGAAACATGAGGTGTTATTTGATTGTCTTCCTTATGAGTGGCGGTCGGGGACGAGCGATGGTCTTTTCCTACCAATCTACCCCCCTAGGAGCATGCGCGTAGTGCCAAGGTTTTTGATGACTTGTAGATTTTTGCAATAAGTATGTGAGTTCTTTATGACTAATGTTGAGTCCATGGATTATACGCACTCTCACCCTTCCATCCTTGCTAGCCTCTTCGTTACCGTGCATTGCCCTTTCTCACATTGAGAGTTGGCGCAAACTTCGCCGGTGCATCCGAACCCCGTGATATGATACACTCTTTCACACATAAACCTCCTTATATCTTCCTCAAAACAGCCACCATACCTACCTATTATGACATTTCCATAGCCATATTCCGAGATATATTGCCATGAAACTTTACACCATTCCGTTTATTATGACACATTCATCATTGTCATATTGCTTAGCATGATCATGTAGTTGACATAGTATTTGTGGCAAAGCCACCGTTCATAATTCTTTCATACATGTCACTCTTGGTCCATTGCATATCCCGGTACACCGCCGGAGGCATTCATATAGAGTCATCTTTTGTTCAGCATCGAGTTGTAATCATTGAGTTGTAAATAAATAGAAGTGTGATGATCATCATTTTCTAGAGCATTGTCCCAAGTGAGGAATTAAAAAAAAGAGAAAGGCCATATAAAAAAAGAGAAAGGCCAAATAAAAAAATGAGAGAAAAAGAGAGAAGGGACAATGTTACTATCCTTTGCAACACTTGTGATTCAAAGTAGCACCGTAATCTTCATGATAGAGAGTCTCTTGTTTTGTCACTTTCATATACTAGTGGGAATTTTTCATTATAGAACTTGGCTTGTATATTCCAACAATGGGCCTCCTCAAGTGCCCTAGGTCTTCGTGAGCAGGCAAGTTGGATGCACACCCACTTAGTTTCTTTTGATGAGCTTTCATACATTTATAGCTCTAGTGCATCCGTTGCATGGCAATACCTACTCCTTGCATTAACATCAATCGGTGGGCATCTCCATATCCCATTGATTAGCCTCGTTGATGTGAGACTTTCTCCTTTTTTGTCTTCTCCACATAACCCCCCTCATTATATTCTATTCCACCCATAGTGCTATGTCCATGGCTCGCACTCATATATTGTGTGGAAGTTTATAGGTTTGAGATTACTAAAGTATGAAACAATTGCTTGGCTTGTCAGCGGGGTTGTGCATGATGAGAGCATTCTTGTGTGATGAAAATGGAGCATGACTAAACTATATGATTTTGTAGGGATGAACTTTCTTTGGCCATGTTATTTTGAGAAGACATAATTGCTTAGTTAGTATGCTTGAAGTATTATTATTTTTATGTCAATATGAACTTTTGTCTTGAATCTTTCGGATCTGAATATTCATACCACAATTAAGAAGAATTACATTAAAATTATGCCAACTAGCACTCCACATCAAAAATTCTATTTTTATCATTTACCTACTCGAGGACGAGCAGGAATTAAGCTTGGGGATGCTTCATACGTCTCCAACGTATCTATAATTTTTGATTGCTCCATGCTATATTATCTACTGTTTTGGACATTATTGGGCTTTATTATCCACTCTTATATTATTTTTGGGACTAACCTATTAACCGGAGGCCCAGCCCAGAATTGCTGTCTTTTGCCTATTTCAGGGTTTCGAAGAAAAGGAATATCAAACGGAGTCCAAACGGAATGAAACCTTCGGGAATGTGATTTTCTCACCGAACATGTTCCAAGGGACTTGGACCCTACTTCAAGAAACAAAAGAGGAGGCCACGAGGTAGGGGGGCACGCCTCCCCCCCAAGGGCGCCCTCCATCCTCGTGGGCCCCCTGTTGCTCCACCGACGTACTCCTTCCTCCTATATATACCTACGTACCCCCAAACGATCAGATACGGAGCCAAAACCCTAATTCCACCGCCGCAACTTTCTGTATCCACGAGATCCCATCTTGGGGCCTATTTCGGAGCTCCACCGGAGGGGGTATCCATCACGAAGGGCTTCTACATCAACACCATAGCCCCTCCGACGAAGTGTGAGTAGTTCACCTCAGACCTACGGGTCCAAAGTTAGTAGCTAGATGGATTCTTCTCTCTTTTTGGATCTCAATACAATGTTCTCCCCCTCTCTTGTGGAGATCTATTCGATGTAATCTTCTTGTTGCGGTGTGTTTGTTGAGACCGATGAATTGTGGGTTTATGATCAAGTCTATCTATGAACAATATTTGAATCTTCTCTGAATTCTTTTATGTATGATTGGTTATCTTTGCAAGTCTCTTCGAATTATCAGTTTGGTTTGGCCTACTAGATTGATCTTTCTTGCAATGGGAGAAGTGCTTAGCTTTGGGTTCAATCTTGCGGTGTCCTTTCCCAGTGACAGTAGGGGCAACAAGGCACGTATTGTATTGTTGCCATCGAGGATAACAAGATGGGGTTTTCATCATATTGCATGAGTTTATACCTCTACATCATGTCATCTTGCTTAAGGCGTTACTTTGTTTTCATTAACTTAATACTCTAGATGGATGCTGGATAGCGGTCGATGAGTGGAGTAATAGTAGTAGATGCAGGCAGGAGTCGGTCTACTTGTCTCGGACGTGATGCCTATATACATGATCATGCCTAGATATTCTCATAACTATGCTCAATTCTGTCAATTGCTCAACAGTAATTTGTTCACCCACCATAGAATACTTATGCTCTTGAGAGAAGCCACTAGTGAAACCTATGGCCCTAGGTCTATCTTCATCATATTAATCTCCTACTACTTAGTTATTTCCTTTGCTTTTTACTTTGCTTTTACTTTACTTTGCATCTTTATCACAAAAATACCAAAAATATTATCTTATCATATCTATCAGATCTCACTCTCGTAAGTGGCCGTGTAGGGATTGACAACCCCATATCGCGTTGGTTGTGAGGATTTATTTGTTTTGTGCAGGTGCGAGGGACTCGCGCGTAGCCTCCTACTAGATTGATACCTTGGTTCTCAAAAACTGAGGGAAATACTTACGCTACTTTGCTGCATCATCCCTTCCTCTTCGGAGAAAACCAACACAGTGCTCAAGAGGTAGCAACATCCAATGTCCATGGTCAGGAAACCATGACCATCTATTGATCAACGAGCTAGTCAACTAGAGGCTTACTAGGGACAGATTACGATCTATGTATTCACACATATATTATGGTTTCCGGTTAATACAATTATAACATGAACAATAGACAATTATCATGAACACGGAAATATAATAATAACCACTTTATTATTGCCTCTGGGGCATATTTCCAACATTCGGTTCATCAAAACACATAAACTCATAATACCGATCGTCACCGAACATTAAGCGTGCGGACTCTACGGGTTCGAGAACTATGTAGACATGACCGAGACATGTCTCCGGTCGATAACCAATAGCGGAACCTAGATGTTCATATTGGCTCCCACATATTCTACGAAGATCTTTATCGGTCAAACCGCATAACGATATACGTTGTTCCTTTGTCATCGGTATGTTACTTGCCCGAGATTCGACTGTCGGTATCTCAATACCTAGTTCAATCTCGTTACCGGCAAGTCTCTTTACTCGTTCCGCAATGCATCATCCTGCAACTAACTCATTAGTCACATTGCTTGCAAGGCTTATAGTGATGTGCATTACCGAGAGGGCCCAGAGATACCTCTCCGACAATCGGAGTGAAAAATCCTAATCTCGATCTATGCCAACTCAACAAGTACCATCGTAGACACTTGTAGAGCACCTTTATAATCACCCAGTTACGTTGTGACGTTTGGTAGAACACAAAGTGTACCTCCGGTATCCGGGAGTTGCATAATCTCATAATCATAGGAACATGTATAAGTCATGAAGAAAGCAATAGCAATATACTAAACGATCAAGTGCTAAGCTAACAGAATGGGTCAAGTCAATCACATCATTCTCTAATGATGTGATCCCGTTAATCAAATGACAACTCATGTCTATGGCTATGAAAGTTAACCATCTCTGATTCAACAACATCATTCTCTAATTATGTGATCCCGTTAATCAAATGACAACTCATGTTTATGGCTAGGAAACTTAACCATCTTTGATTCAACGAGCTAGTCAAGTAGAGGCATACTAGTGACACTCTGTTTGTCTATGTATCCACACATGTACTAAGTTTCTGGTTAATACAATTCTAGCATGAATAATAAACATTTATCATGAAATAAGGAAATAAATAATAACTTTATTATTGCCTCTAGGGCATATTTCCTTCAGCCTCCCACTTGCACTAGAGTCAATAATCTAGTTCACATCGTCATGTGATTTAACACCAATAGTTCACATCACCATGTGATTAACACCCATAGTTCACAACCGCCATGTGACCAACACTCAAAAGGTTTACTAGATTCAGTAATCTTAGTTCACATCGCCATGTGATTAACACCCAAAGAGTACTAAGGTGTGATCATGTTTTGCTTGTGAGAGAATTTTAGTCAACGGGTCTGCCATATTCAGATCCGTATGTATTTTTCAAATTTGTATGTCAACAATGCTCTGCACGGAGCTACTCTAGCTAATTGCTCCCACTTTCAATATGTATCCAGATTGAGACTTAGAGTCATCTAGATAAGTGTCAAAACTTGCATCGACGTAACCCTTTACGACGAACCTTTTGTCACCTCCATAATCGAGAAACATATCCTTATTCCACTAAGGATAATTTTAACCGTTGTCCAGTGATCTACTCCTAGATCACTATTGTACTCCCTTGCCAAACTTAGTGTAGGGTATACAATAGATCTGGTACACATCATAGCATACTTTATAGAACCTATGACTGAGGCATAGGGAATGGCTTTTCATTCTCTTTCTATTTTCTGCTGTGGTCGGGTTTTGAGTCTTTGCTCAACTTCACACCTTGCAACACAAGCAAGAACTCCTTCTTTGACTATTCCATTTTGAACTACTTGAAAATCTTGTCAAGGTATGTGCTCATTGAAAAAACTTATCAAGCGTCTTGATCTATCTCTATAGATCTTGATGCTCAATGTGTAAGCAGCTTCATCGAGGTCTTTCTTTGAAAAACACTTATTCAAGTATCCTATTATGCTATCCAGAAATTCTATATCATTTCCAATCAACAATATGTCATCCACATATAATATTAGAAATGCTACAGAGCTCCCACTCACTTTCTTGTAAATACAGGCTTCTTCAAAAGTCTGTATAAAACCATATACTTTGATCACACTATCAAAATATTTATTCCAACTCCGAGAGGCTTGCACCAGTCCATAAATGGATCACTGGAGCTTGCACACTTTGTTATCACCCTTTGGATCGATAAAACCTTCAGGTTGCATCATATACAACTCTTCTTCCAGAAATCCATTCAGGAATGCAGTCTTTACATCCATTTGACAAATTTCATAATCATAAAATGTGACAATTGCTAACATGATTCAGACGGACTTAAGCATCGCTACGGGTGAGAAGGTCTCATCGTAGTCAACTCCTTGAACTTGTCGAAAACCTTTCGCAACAAGTCGAGCTTTGTAGACAGTAACATTACCGTCAGCGTCAGTCTTCTTCTTTAAGATCCATTTATTCTCGATGGCTTGCCGATCATCGGGCAAGTCAACCAAAGTCCACACTTTGTTCTCATACATGGATCCCATCTCAGATTTCATGGCCTCAAGACATTTTACGGAATCTGGGCTCATCATCGCTTCCTCATAGTTCGTAGGTTCGTCATGGTCAAGTAACATGACCTCCAGAATAGGATTACCGTACCACTCTGGTGCGGATCTTACTCTGGTTGACCTACGAGGTTCGGTAGTAACTTGATCTGAAGTTTCATGATCATCATCATTGGCTTCCTCACTAATTGGTGTAGGTGTCACAGGAACCGGTTTCTGTGATGGACTACTTTCCAATAAGGGAGCAGATACAGTTACCTCATCAAGTTCTACTTTCCTCCCACTCACTTCTTTTGAGAGAAACTCCCTCTCTAGAAAGGATCCATTCTTAGCAACAAATGTCTTGCCTTCGGATCTGTGATAGAATGTGTACCCAACAGTCTCCCTTGGGTACCCTATGAAGACACATTTCTCCGATTTGGGTTCGAGCTTATCAGGTTGAAGCTTTTTCACATAAGCATCGCAGCCCCAAACTTTAAGAAACGACAACTTTGGTTTCTTGCCAAACCATAGTTCATAAGGCGTAGTCATAACGGATTTAGACGGTGCCCTATTTAACGTGTGATAACCCACAAGTATAGGGGATCGCAACAGTTTTCGAGGGTAGAGTATTCAACCCAAATTTATTGATTCGACACAAGGGGAGCCAAAGAATATTCTCAACTATTAGCAGCTAAGTTGTCAATTCAACCACACCTGGAAACTTAATATCTGTAGCAAAGTGTTTAGTAGCAAAGTAATATGATAGTAATGGTAATGGTAGAAAAAGATAATGATAGCAAAAGTAATGTTTTTGGTATTTGGTAGTGATGATAGAAAATAGCAACAAAAAAGTAAATAAGCAAAGAACAATATATGGAAAGCTCGTAGGTAATGGATCGGTGATGGAGAATTATGCCGGATGCGGTTCATCATGTAACAATCATAACCTAGGGTGACACAGAACTAGCTCCAGTTCATCAATGTAATGTAGGCATGTATTCCGAATATAGTCATACATACTTATGGACAAGAACTTGCATGACATCTTTTGTCCTACCCTCCCGTGGCAGCAGGGTCCTAATGGAAACTAAGGGATATTAAGACCTCCTTTTAGTAGAGTACCGGAACAAAGCATTAGCACATAGTGAATACATGAACTCCTCAAACTATGGTCATCACCGGTAAGTATCCCGATTATTGTCACTTCGGGGTTAACGGATCATAACACATAATAGGTGACTATAGACTTGCAAGATAGGATCAAGAACTCTCATATATTGATGAAAACATAATAGGTTCAGATCTGAAATCATGGCACTCGGGCCCTAGTGACAGGCATTAAGCATAGCAAAGTCATAGAAACATCAATCTCAGAACATAGTGGATACTAGGGATCAAACACTAACAAAACTAACTCGATTACATGATAAATCTCATCCAACCCATCATCGTCCAGCAAGCCTACGATGGAATCACTCACGCACGGCGGTGAGCATCATGAAATTGGTGATGAAGGATGGTTGATGATGACAATGGCGACGGATTCCCCTCTCCGGAGCCCCGAACGGACTCCAGATCAGCCCTCCCGAGAGGTTTTAGGGCTTGGCGGCGGCTCCGTATCGTAAAACGTGATAAATCCTTCTCTCTAAATTTTTTCTCCCCGAAACCAAATATTTAGAGTTGAAGTTGAGGTCGGAGGAGCTCCAGGGGGCCCACGAGGTAGGGGGCGCGCCCTAGGGGGGCAGGCACGCCCCCACCCTCGTGGACAGGTGGTGGGCCCCATGGCCTTCATCTTTTGCGATGATTTTTTATTATTTCTAAAAAGTTGCTCCGTGAAGTTTCAGGTCATTCCGAGAACGTTTGTTCTGCACATAAATAACACCATGGTAATTCTGCTGAAAACAACATCAATCCAGGTTAGTTCCATTCAAATCATGCAAGTTAGAGTCCAAAACAAGGGCAAAAGTGTTTGGAAAAGTAGATACGACGGAGACGTATCAACTCCCCCAAGCTTAAACCTTTGCTTGTCCTCAAGCAATTCAGTTGATAAACTGAAAGTGATAAATAAAAACTTTTACAAATTCTGTTTGCTCTTGTTGTTGTAAATATGTAAAGCCAGCATTCAAGTTTTCAGCAAAGATTATAACTAACCACATTCACAATAACACATAGGTCTCAAGTTTACTCATATCAATGGCATAATCAACTAGCGAGCAATAATAATAAATCTCGGATGACAACACTTTCACAAAACAATCATAATATGATATAACAAGATGGTATCTCGCTAGCCCTTTCTGAGACCGCAAAACATAAATGCAGAGCACCTTTAAAGACCAAGGACTGACTAGACATTGTAATTCATGGTAAAAGAGATCCAGTCAAGTCATACTCAATGTAAACTAACCGTAATGAATGCAAATGACAGCGGTGCTCTTCAACTGGTGCTTTTTAATAAGGGGATGATGAATCGGCATAAAAGTAAATAGATAGGCCCTTCGCAGAGGGAAGCAGGGATTTGTAGAGGTGCCAAAGCTTGGTTTTGAAATAGAGGTGAATAATATTTTGAGCGGTATACTTTCATTGTCAACATAACAACCAAGAGATGGCAATATCTTCTATGCTACACACATTATAGGCGGTTCCCAAACATAATGATAAAGTTTATACTCCCCCTTCCACGAACAAGCATCAATCCATGGCTTGCTCGAAACAACGAGTGCCTCCAACTAACAAGAGTCCCAGGGGGAGTTTTGTTTACAATTATTTTGATTTGATTTGCATAAAGCATGGGACTGGGCATCCCGGTGACCAGCCATTTATCTCGTGAGTGAGGAGCGGAGTCCACTCCTCTTGAGAATAACCCGCCTAACATGGAAGATACGGACAGCCCTAGTTGATACATGAGCTATTCGAGCATACAAAATAAGATATTTATTTGAAGGTTTAAAGTTTGGCACATACAAATTTACTTGGAACGGCAGGTAGATACCGTATATAGGTAGGTATGATGGACTCATATGAAATAATTTTGGGGTTTATGGAGTTGGATGCACAAGCAGTATTCCCGCTTAGTACAGGTGAATGCTAGCAAAAGACTGGGAAGCGACCAGCTAGAGAGCGACAAGCAGTTTTCCCGCTTAGTACAGCGAACTCACATAGTCGTTCCACGGTTGGACTCTATTTAGATGAAAGAAAAAGGATTAGATTGATTGGTTTAACCTGAATGTTACCGTGGAGTCCCAAGGGACACGGCCCAATTATCAATCTCCTCCCGACTTCATGTAAAAAACAACTTTTTATCCACCCGACCTATCTCTTCAATCGGTCTCCAGGTCCTCCTTGATTTCTATCTCTAGGCTATAGGAGATGCCGCCATGGCTAGCTCTCCTCCTTCAACTATTTTGTTCTCTCACGATCTAATCGATTTTTCTTTGTTAGAGTTGAAGTGGACGATCTATTAGGAATAAGGATACTGTATACATGCATCTACAGGTCAATCGAGCTAGCTTTCCTCCAACGCCTCTTTTCTCACCCACAATCTAATGAAATTTTTGGTTTTGGTTTCTGCTCGATTTGAAGTGCACGTTCGATCAGGAGGCTGTATCCCGGATGTTCAGGGCAATCGAGCCAGCGTCCTTGCTCTTTTCTCGCCCACGATATAATGGAATTTTTTTAAGAGTTCAAGTGCAGGTTAGATCAGAAGGATGTGTACGTGCATGTTCAGGACCTTCAGCTCAATCTATCATGCTTTCTACGTGTGCATCTCATCGAGGAACTACGTGCTAGCGCGTCAGGAAGGAATCAATCCAACTTGCGCTATCATGCCGTTACTGCAACTCTGCCGGTGATGTGCAACCAGTGCAACTCGGCGTATATTACCTTCACCGGTGCAGGAACCTACGAGGCTGTCGGCGACCATGTTCCTTTAATCTAGATTGAGGCCGCCGCTCCATCTTGGCTGACGCATGTGACTTGATTTAGCTGTCACCGTTGTTCTCTCCTGCATCCCACCACCTAGGGTTCGTCCTTAGGTCCATCCAAATAATGCTACAGAACCATGGTAGGCTGCTGGCCCACGTGTTCACCGTCTTGACACCATGGATGACTGTACGCCGGGCACTCCCATCATCAGCGAGCACAGGTGCACGATCTGAGCGTCGATTGGATGGCGACCAATTGAGACAGCATGCGTGGCTGCACAAGACGTACATGCTTTTGCTGATTCTGCAGAGATATTAAAGTATATGATCTAGCTTTGCATGCAGGCTAATGGATCGATTCTGTTCAAGGCTAGCTAACTTTCAATCAACCGGAAACACGCGCACGCTACATCGTAGGTTAATGAATTTCATGAGCTCGGCTGATGCTTTTGTACGGAAGCAAAACACACCAGCGCCAACATGTCGGATGACTAGGCTTTGGTGTGCATTCCGGTGTCGGCCTGGTGCGCTGGAGAGATAATACACCGGCATCGGCCTCGGGCATGCTCTCGGTGCACTGCAAGCACCCGTGCAAATTCAGAGTATGTTCTTTATTTTCTCACCTTGGATTCCTTTGTGTTGCTTCCATTGGCATATGTATATAAATTGCTAACTGCATGTATACGGGATATATATCTACAATAAGTTAGAAAAGAATTACTCGCATATTGGTTGCCACATGGGTAATAACATGAATGTTGATCTGTCAGGATCTATTTGTAATACTTGATTTTGTTTTCCGAGTAGTTACATTATTACAGACTAAACCAAAATTTTGTTGTTGTTGTGGCTGCTTGATTTCTCCATCATATCAAGAAGAGGAAGTGAACAAGTGTTCAAGTCAGGTTTATGCATTGATTACTGTGATATGTAAGCAAACATATTATATTTTTGTCTAACGGTTGATTGTATGTTTTTAAATAAAAAATAATTATGCAATGAAATTACATGACGTAGCAAGTATAACTTACAGGATGATGTCAACTCTTCTTTACATTGCAGATGGTAGAGGAATAAACTGGCCTATATCGACAAAATTACGCAATAAAGTTTTTGGCGACCATGCACTTGATCTGCATATTTTGTTGTATACCAGTTCCTTCCAAGACCTTTTGTTCAGCTAGAAAAAAATATAGCAAAGTACAATATGTTATTGCTATCATGGAACAACTTGATTCCAGTGTATTTTGTCATTCTTCTTTATTTTTAGGAGAAGAACCATCAACTTTGTGCAGCAGCACTGCCAACTGTTAGTTTTTATGCAATAGGATGGATATGTTTAATATTTGGTATTACAAGCAATATTGCTCGGAGATAAGTGAGATGCTTCAAGTGCATGAGCCGTAAGGATCCCTAAATTTTGTACATATCAAAAAATACTGCAATTTTACCTGCCTGCACTAATTAATTCTATTGTAATCCTCATAGATTATTTTTACTCTTCTATTATTTAGAGGTATAATCAGATCCATTGATGAACTTTAAGAATACATGAGGTCTTCGTGTCATATCAACCTAGGAAATGGAGAAAAGTAATACAGGTCAAAGCTTCTCTAATGTTGATCTATAGAATCATGGATTTCTTATAATTAGCCCTCTGTTTCCAAATATAAGACCTTTTAGAGATTCCAATATAGACTACATACCAAACAAAATGAGTTATTCTACACTCTAAAATATGTCTATACATATCCGTATGTAGTCCATATTGAAATCTCTAAAATGGCTTATATTTAGAAACGAAGAGAGTATAATCCAACAACGCAATTATGTAATGCAATCTTTTAGGCATATCATATGTAGTTAGTTGAATTTAATCAGCGTTCTACGATGTATGTCCATAAGACAATGTGGAAGGTTGTTGCTCGAGATTTTGATTTGGTGTAAAAATGTACGTGGTGTTTCTCTTCTGTAAGTTGTGTACTAATGAAAATTTGTCTATGGTTCATTCTTCATGCGTACATGCTTATTTCTAAATCAAATGAATCTACACATTGGTTAGTTTTATCACGTTACTACAGTTATAGTTTTCTATACATCTTAGGTTTTGCGTGGATACGTTTATGTCAATAAACTTCCGAGCTATTAGTTACACCAAAACGATTAAGACTGGGTTTTACATTCGCCTTGCCACTTTTTGTCTATGTTATTGTTATCTAACCCGCTTTGTGTACTTTCATTGTCAGTTTTCCATGGTTGATTATAAAGTAACCACAACACATCACTATTTATCAACTAAAAGCTGAGCCTAAAACAATCAAAGATTCATATTATCTGCTTGCATTTTATTGTAGAATTACGAAGGATTGAAGGAATATTATTTATGTTTGCTACATATGATAAAGTCTATGAAAACATTAAAACTTCCGATTACACTTCATTTTTCTGTACATATTTCCTGTTCACAAAAACTCAAGTATAAATATATATATGTATAATGTTAACCCGTGCAAATGCACGGGTTGACGACTAGTTAAATTAATTAAAAGCTACAACTAATTTTTTTGGTTTTTCTTAAGGTTTATTTAATTCTTAAGGTTTATTTAACACACAAGAAGAAATCATAAAAAAGAAAATAAATTAGCATGGATGATACAATAAAAAAGTATGAGCACCGACATCTAGCAATGAGTGTGTGAACATGAATGTAATGTTGGTGAGAAATACGTACTCCCCCAAGCTTAGGCTTTTGGCCTAAGTTGGTCTATGGCCACGGCTGGCCTGGCGGATATCCACAATAATAGTTGAGGGCGTATTGTGATGCAGCGGCTATCGCCTCCTGAGCTGCAGCGTGGCGATGAGCGGCCTCCGCCCTCCTCTCGTACTCATCTGCCTCCTCTCTGGTATAACATATCTTCCTCTTGCCTGATAATCAAAGAAGGCAGGAGCAGGGAGAGTAATACGGACATCACGACGTCTGTCAAAGATTAAGCGATACTGGAGAGGTGATTCATTCCTCTCGACAAACTGGTGGTGAACCATAGCATTAAAGCCTAGGTAAGCAGGAGGTAATTCAATATCATCATTACGTATTGCAAGCCTTCTGTACCCCACTTTTGATGATCATGAGATGGATGAAACTAGAAGGCACAACCTTCTGTACCCCACTTTTACTTTTTGTTATTTATATTAAATAAAATAAAAATAAATATTTTCCCGTCTGTTATCTGATTATCCGTGCAATATAAAAATACCCTGAAAATAAAAGTTCTCCAAATGCCCTGAAATTTAAATATGATTTTTTCTAAAATATTTGAGAATATTTGGCACTGAGAACACAACAGGAGGAGCTGGCACCTGGCCACGAGGGTCAGGGGCGCGCCCTACCCCCTGGATGTTAACGAACTCATTCCGAATAACATGGAACCGGAGAAATTTCGAATAACACTATGTTACCTCAACGGAGATATGCACATCTCCAATAATAAGAATATCATATTTCTTCTTGACAGTAGGAAGAGGAAATTCAAAACCTCCAAATATAATCGATGGAATTTTTCCAATAGAGTTGATACTATGAACTTGAGGTTGTTTCCTCGGAAAGTGTACCGTATGCTCATTACCGTTAACATGAAAAGTGACATTGCCTTTAGTGCAATCAATAACAGCCCCTACAGTATTCAAAAAGGGTCTTCCAAGAATAATAGACATACTATCGTCCTCAGGAATATCAAGAATAACAAAGTCTGTTAAAATAGTAACGTTTGCAACTACAACAGGCACATCCTCACAAATACCGGCAGGTATAGCAGTTGATTTATCAGCCATTTGCAAAGATATTTCAGTAGGTGTTAACTTATTCAAATCAAGTATACGATATAAAGAGAGAGGCATAACACTAACACCGGCTCCAAGATCACATAAAGCAGTTTTAACATAGTTTCTTTTAATGGAGCATGGTATAGTGGGTACTCCTGGATCTTCAAGTTTCTTTGGTATTCCACCCTTAAAAGTATAATTAGCAAGCATGGTGGAAATTTCAGCTTTCGGTATCTTTCTTTTATTTGTAATAATATCTTTCATGTACTTAGTATAAGGATTGGTTTTGAGCATATCAGTTAATTGCATACGCAAAAAGATAGGTCTAATCATTTCAGCAAAGCGCTCAAAATTCTCATCATCCTTTTTCTTGGATGGTTTGGGAGGAAAAGGCATGGGTTTCTGAACCCAAGGCTCTCTTTCAACAAAGTCTTTCTTATCATAATGTTGATTCTTTGATTGTGGGTTATCAAGATCAACAGCAGGTTCAATTTCTATATCATTATCATTACTAGGTTGAGCATCATCATGAACATTATTATTAACATTATCACTAGTTTCAAGTTCATTACCAGATTGTGTTTTAGCATCAGAGATAGAAATATCATTTGGATTCTCAGGTGTTTCAATAATAGGTTCACTAGAAGCATGCAAAGCCTATCATTTTCATTTTTCTTCTTTTTAGAAGAACTAGGTGCATCTATATTATTTCTCTAAGAATCTTGCTCAATTCTCTTAGGATGGCCTTCAGGATACAAAGGTTCCTGAGTCATTCTAGCACCTCTAGTCATAACTCTAACAACATTATCATTATTCTTACTATTTAATTCATTGAGCAAATCATTTTGAGCTTTAAGTACTTGTTCTACTTGAGTGGTAACCATAGAAGCATGTTTAGTAATAAGTTTAAGTTCACCTTTGACATTAGCCATATAATCACCCAAGTGTTCAAGCATATTTGAATTGTATTTCAATTGTCTACCAAATAAGCATTAAAATCTTCTTGCTTAGCCATAAATTTATCAAACTCATCTAAGCATGGGCTAGCAAACTTAGTAAATGGGATTTCAGCTTTATCATATCTATAGAGAGAATTTACATTTACTACCTGTGTCGGGTTATCAAGACCATGAGTTTCTTCAATAGGTAATGGATTAAGATCATATGTTTCTTCAACAGGCGGTAAATTAAAACCGTGTATTTCTTCAATAGGAGATAAATTCTTAACATCTTCAGCTTTAATACCTTTTTCTTTCATAGATTTCTTTGCCTCTTGCATATCTTCAGGACTGAGAAATAGAATACCCCTCTTCTTTGGAGTTGGTTTAGGAATAGGCTCAGAAAGTGTCCAATTATTTTCATTTGTTAGCATATTATTCAATAGAATTTCAGCTTCATCCGGCGTTCTTTCCCTGAAAACAGAACCAACACAACTATCCATGTAATCTCTGGAGGCATCGGTTAGTCCATTGTAAAAGATATCAAGTATTTCATTTTTCTTAAGAGGATGATCAGGCAAAGCATTAAGTAATTGGAGAAGCCTCCCCCAAGCTTGTGGGAGACTCTCTTCTTCAATTTGCACAAAATTATATATATACCTTAAAGCAGCTTGTTTCTTATGAGCAGGGAAATATTTAGCAGAGAAGTAATAAATCATATCCTGGGGACTACGCACACAACCAGGATCAAGAGAGTTAAACCATATCTTAGCATCACCCTTTAATGAGAACGGAAATATTTTAAGCATATAAAAGTAACGAGTTCTCTCATCATTTGTGGACAGGTGGCTATATCATTTAATTTAGTAAGATGTGCCACAACAGTTTCAGATTCATAGCCATGAAAAGGATCAGATTCAACCAAAGTAATTATATCAGGATCAATAGAAAATTCATAATCCTTATCAGTAACACAGATAGGTGAAGTAGCAAAAGCAGGGCCAGGTTTCATTCTAGCATTTAGAGATTGCTTATTCCATTTAGCTAATAACCTTTTGAGTTCATATCTAGCTTTGCAAGCTAAAATAGCTAAAGAAGCTTCTTGATCAAAAACATAACCCTCAGGAATAACAAGTGATTCTTCATCATCACTTTCATCAGTATTATCAGATTCAATATTTTTATTCTCTCTAGCCCTAGCAAGTT
Organism: Triticum dicoccoides; assembly: GCF_002162155.2. NCBI lineage: Eukaryota > Viridiplantae > Streptophyta > Magnoliopsida > Poales > Poaceae > Triticum > Triticum dicoccoides. The sequence goes on along the minus strand of NC_041384.1, from coordinate 59,451,198 downwards.
GTTAGTCAAGAAACCAAGTGGCACAGTAGTATCAAGCATAGAAGTAGTTTCATCATAAGTATCATGTATAGCAGAAGTGGCATCATCAATAACATGCGATATATCAGAACGAATAGCAGAAGTAGGTTTAGGTGTCGCAAGCTTACTCAAAACAGAAGGTGAATCAAGTGCAGAGCTAGATGGCAGTGATACGTCTCCGTCGTATCTACTTTTCCAAACACTTTTGCCCTTGTTTTGGACTCTAACTTGTATGATTTGAATGGAACTAACCCGGACTGACGCTGTTTTCAGCAGAATTGCCATGATGTTGTTTTATGTGCAGAAAAAATATATTCTCGGAATGACCTGAAACTCCATGGAACATCTTAGAAAAAATAATAAAAAATCCTTGCCAAAGATGATGACCAGGGAGCCCACACCCTTCCCACGAGGGTGGGGGGCGCCCCCCCTAGGGCACGCCCCCTACCTCGTGGGCCCCCTGGATGCCCTCCGACGCCAACTCCAACTCTATATATTTGCTTTCAGAGAGAAAAAAAATCAGAGAGAAGAAACCATTGCGTTTTACGATACGGAGCCGCCGCCAAGCCCTAAAACCTCTTGGGAGGGCTGATTTGGAGTCCGTTCGGCGCTCCGGAGAGGGGGATTCGTCGCCGTCGTCATCATCAACCATCCTCCATCACTAATTTCATGATGCTCACCGCCGTGCGTGAGTAATTCCATTGTAGGCTTGCTGGACGGTGATGGGTTGGATGAGATTTATCATGTAATCGAGTTAGTTTTGTTAGGGTTTGATCCCTAGTATCCATTATGTTCTGAGATTGATGTTGCTATGACTTTGCTATGCTTAATGCTTGTCACTAGGGCCCGAGTGCCATGATTTCAGATCTGAACCTATTATGTTTTCATGAATATATGTGAGTTCTTGATCCTATCTTGCAAGTCTATAGTCACCTACTATGTGTTATGATCCGGCAACCCCGAAGTGACAATAATCGGGACCACTCCCGGTGATGACCATAGTTTGAGGAGTTCATGTATTCACTATGTGCTAATGCTTTGTTCCGGTACTCTATTAAAAGGAGGCCTTAATATCCCTTAGTTTCCAATAGGACCCCGCTGCCATGGGAGGGTAGGACAAAAGATGTCATGCAAGTTCTTTTCCATAAGCACGTATGACTATATACGGAATACATGCCTACATTACATTGATGAATTGGAGCTTGTTCTGTGTCACCCTATGTTATGACAGTTACATGATGAACATCATCCGGCATAATTATCCATCACTGATCCGGTGCCTACGAGTTTTCCATATACTGGTTTACGCTTATTTACTTTCCCGCTGCTACTGTTACAATCACTAAAAAATACCAAAAACATTACTTTTGCTGTCTTTACTTTTGTTGCTACTACCACCACTATCATATTACTTTGCTACTAAACACTTTGCTACAGATACTAAGTTTCCAGGTGTGGTTGAATTAACAACTCAGCTGCTAATACTTGAGAATATTCTTTGGCTCCCCTTGTGTCGAATCAATAAATTTGGGTTGAATACTCTACCCTCGAAAGCTGTTGCAATCCCCTATACTTGTGGGTTATCAAGACTAATTTCCGGCATCGTTGCCGGGGAGCATAGCTCTATTCTTTGAGTCACTTGGGATTTATATCTGCTGGACACTATGAAGAACTTGAGAGATCCAAAAACCAAGATCTATCCCTCAACTACGAGGGGAGGTAAGGAACTGCCATCTAGCTCCGCACTTGATTCAACTTTTGTTATGAGTAAGTTTGCGACACCTACACTTGCTTCTGCTATTCGTTCTGATATGTCGCATGTTATTGATGATGCCACTTCTGCTATGCATGGTACTTATGATGAAACTGCTTCTATGCCTGATACTATTGTGCCCCTTAGTGAATTTCTTGATGAACAAATTGCTAGGGCTAGAGAAAAACAAATTATTGAATCTGAATACGATGATGATGGTGATGATGAAAATATGCCTGTTATTCCCGAGGGCTATCTTTTTGATATGGAATCTTCTGCCGCTATTTTAGCTTGCAAAGATAGATATGAGCTTAAGAGGTTATTAGTTAAATGGAACAAAGAATCACTTAGAGATAAAATGAAACCCGACCCTGCTTTTGCTACTTCACCCATAGGTGTTCCTGATAAGGATTATGAATTCTCTGTTGATCCTGATATAATTAGTTTGGTTGAATCTGATCCGTTTTATGGCTATGAATCTGAAACTGTTGTGGCACATCTTACTAAGTTAAATGATATAGCCGCCTTGTTTACTAATGATGAGAGATCGTGTTACTTTTATATAGTCAAAATATTTCCGTTCTCATTAAAGGGTGATGCTAAGATATGGTTTAATTCTCTTGATCCTGGTTGTGTGCGTAGTCCCCATGATATGATTTATTACTTCTCTGCTAAATATTTCCCTGCTCATAAGAAACAAGCTGCTTTGAGGAAAATATACAACTTCACGCAAATTAAAGAAGAGAGTCTCCCACAAGCTTGGGGGAGGCTTCTCAAGTTACTTAATGCTTTGCCTGATCATCCTCTTAAGAAACCTGAAATACTTGATATCTTTTATAATGGACTAACCGATGTTTCTAGAGATTACCTGGATAGTTGTGCTGGTTCTCTTTTCAGGGAAAGAACACCGGATGAAGCTAAAATCTTATTGAATAATATGTTGACGAATGAAAATAATTGGGCACCTCCTGAGCCAGCTCCTGAGCCAACTCCTGCTCCAATTACTGAGCCTATTCCTAAACCAACTCCGAAGAAGAGAGGTGTTCTATTTCTCAGTCCCGAAGATATGCAAGAGGCAAAGAAATCTATGAAAGAAAAAGGTATTAAAGCTGAAGACGTTAAGAATTTACCTCCTATTGAATACATGGTCTTAATTCACCGCCTATTGAAGAAACTTATGATCTTAATTCTTTATTTACTGAAGAACCTCCTGATCCCGATATCCCGAACCAGGTAGTAAAGGTAAATTCTCTCTATAGATATGATAAAGCTGAAGTCCCTCCTACTAAAATTGCTAGTCAGTGCTTGGATGAGTTTGATAACTTTATGTTTAAGCAAGACGACTTCAATGCTTATTTTCGTAGACAATTAAAAGAAAATGCTTATATGATTAGACGCTTGGGTGATTATATGGCTAATATTAAAGGTGAACTTAAACTTGTTAGCAAACATGCTTCTATGGTTACCACTCAAGTAGAACAAGTACTTAAGGCTCAAAAAGAAGTGCTTGATGAAATGAATAGTAAGAAAATTGATTATGCTGTTAGAGTGGCTACTAGAACTGGTAGAATGACTCAGGAACCTTTGTATCCTGAAGGCCACCCTAAGAGAATCGAGCAAGATTCTCAAAGAAATAATATTGATGTTCCTAGTTCTTCTAAAAAGAAGAAGAAGAAAAATGATAGAACTGTGCAAACTTATAGTGAACCTATTGTTGAACCACCTGATAATCCAAATGATATATCTATGTCTGATGCTGAAACACAATCTGGTAATGAACATGAACCTAGTAAAAATATTGATAATGATGTTCATGATGATGCTCAACCTAGTATTGATAAAGATGTAGAAGTTGAACCTGCTGTTGATCTTGATAACCCACAATCAAAGAATCAACGTTATGATAAAAGAGACTTTGTTGCTAGGAAAAATGGTAAAGAAAGGGAACCTTGGGTTCAGAAACCCATGCCTTTTCCTCCGAAACCATTCAAGAAAAAGGACGATGAGGATTTTGAGCGCTTTGCTGAAATGATTAGGCCTATCTTTTTGCGTATGCGATTAACTGATGTGCTCAAAACAAATCCTTATGCTAAATATATGAAGGATATCATTACTAATAAAAGAAAGATACCGGAAGCTGAAATTTCCACCATGCTTGCCAATTATACTGTGAAGGGTGGAATACCAAAGAAACTTGGAGACCCCGGAGTACCTACTATACCTTGCTCCATTAAAAGAAATTATATTAAAACTGCTTTATGTGATCTTGGAGCAGGTGTTAGTGTTATGCCTCTCTCTTTATATCGTAGACTTGACTTGAATAAGCTGACACCTACTGAAATATCTTTGCAAATGGATGATAAATCAACTGCTATACCTGTCGGTATTTGTGAGGATGTGCCTGTTGTGGTTGCAAACGTTACTATTTTAACGTACTTTGTTATACTTGATATTCCCGAGGATGATAGTATGTCTATTATTCTTGGAAGACCTTTTCTTAATACTGCAGGGGCTGTTATTAATTGCAACAAAGGCAATGTCACTTTTCATGTTAATGGTAATGAGCATATGATACACTTTCCAAGGAAACAACCTCAAGTTCATAGTATCAACTCTATTGGAAAAATTCCATCGATTAATTTGGAGGTTTTGAATTTCCTCTTCCTACTGTCAAAAAGAAATATGATATACTTATTATAGGGGATGTGCATATCCCCGTTGAGGTAACTTAGTGTTATTCGAAATTTCTCCGGTTTCATGATTATCGGAATGAGTTTGTTAACAAGACTTGATCAACCTTGTTAGTGGATTCTTTTTGATGAGCATGAGATGGATGAAACTAGAAGCACAACCTTCTGTACCCTCTCTATACTTTATGTTATTTATATTAAATAAAGTAAAAATAGTATTTTTCTGTCTGTTTCTTGACTTATCCGTGCAACATAAAAATATCACGAAAATAAAAGTCCTCAGAATGACATGCCAATTTAATATGATTTTTTCGGGAATATTTGAGGATTTACTGTGCAAAAATTACCACGGGAGGAGCTGCCACCTGGCCACGAGGGTGGTGGGCGCCCCCCCTATAGGGCGCGCCCCCTGCCTCGTGGGCCCACGGTGGCCCTCCTCCACTTATCCCAGCACCCATCTTCTTCCTCTGTCTCACACAAACCCGAAAAACCAACTCAAGCACGAGTTCCAGCCACTTTTGCGGTGATTTTCGATCTCCTTGCTCAAAGCACCTCTCGCAAAACTGCTTGGGGAGATTGTTCCTTGGTATGTGACTCCTCCATTGGTCCAATTAGTTTTTGTTCTAGTGCTTTATTCTTTGCAAACTTGTGCTGCATAGGTGACCATGTTCTTGAGCTTGCATGTCAAATTTATATGGTTCCAAGTAGTTCTAATGCTTGATATAGGCTCTAGGCAATTGTAGGAGTAGTTGCTATCAGTTTTATTGAGTTTGGTTTACTTTTGTTTGAAGTTACTAAAAATTTCAGATTATTTCAAAAAAATAATGAGGAGATTTTTGAGGGGCTCATCAAGCCAAAGCTCGAAGGAAAAGGCACCAAAGCCTAAGTATAATTTGCCGCGCACCGCGGAGATTCGGGCGTGTGAATGGCCTTCTGATGATTTCTTGAGAGCAGCCGGTATCTATGAAGATTTTCATGAATTGGCTCACAACGCAGGCCTCACCGCTTTCCTCCACGACTAATGCGATCAGTATCTCTTACTCACAAATACTTTTCTGCAAAACTTTCATTTTCATTCTAGGAACTCACCACCTACGGTGGAGTTTCATTTATATGATGAGCATAAGGAGATGTCACTTTATGATTTCTGTCAGATTTGTTTAGTCCCTTTTGAGGGCAAGACAGAAAAACCACATCATGATGATGTGGCTGGGTTTATTGATACTATCACTGTAGGAGAAACTAGGAAGGTTTCCGATGCACGAATCACTAGCATACATTTTCCTGTTTTACGTTACTTTGCATTATTTGCTAGGCGTTGTTTAATTGGACGCAGAAACTGTGGAAACCTTAGCATCCCTGATATAATTATTCTGCACCACGGTTTATACAGTGATAACACTTTTAGTATGGGCGGTATTATTGCTAGACGGTTAAGTATGAACCGTACTAAGGGTCCCATCTTTGGAGGCATCTATGCCACATGCCTAGCTGTACACTTTAACATACCTATTAGGCATGTTGAGAAGGAAGAAAAGGTGCTGCCCCGTGTTTATCTAGATCATAAAAATATGGTGGCACACGATTTTATTGTTAAGAATAGGGCAGATGAGCTTAAATATCAATTGTTCTTTAACAAACATCATCCTGAGACTATTATCCTGCCTGCTCCTTCTTTGTTTAATTTTGTAGGACCCTACCTCGTTACATGGGATGCCGTCCAAGCTTACAAGAATCCTGCACCAGCCCCGGAACAGGAACCACAAGATGAGCCTCCACGACAATCTGTTTATTCTTGGGATCCAGAGATGACTGTCAGCCAGTGGCAGTCAGAGTCTTCTTCTTCATCATAGTATGATCCCAACTATTCCTCCTCATCACAGTACGACCCCAACAACTATTATTATGGATATCCGCCAGGCCAGCCGTGGCCATAGACCAACTTAGGCCAAAAGCCTAAGCTTGGGGGAGTACGTATTTCTCACTAACATTACATTTATGTTCACACACACTCATTACTAGATGTCGGTGCTCATACTTTTTCACTGTAATATCCATGTTAGTTTATTTTCTTTTTCCTGCTTTCTTCTTGTGTGTTTGTTAAACCTTAAGAAAAAAAATAGTAGTAGTTTATTTTTCTGCTGTAGTAGTAATAAAAAAAGAAAACCCAAAAATATTTCCCGTTCTTCTTTTGCTTGTTGGGAGCTTTCCCGTGTAAATGGTTTTATTTCTTTTCTTTTCTTTGGGGGTCAGTAGAAGAAGACCATAATTAAATTGTTGAAGTGGCTATTATATGCATTATTGTTGATTTAACCCAGAGCCCATATTGCCTTGTCTTCTCCTGTTTATTGAATGCTCGCAGATTCCAGCTTAGTCCAATGCACGTACATTATTATTATTATTCACACCGTTCGGTCGTGCAAGTGAAAGGCAATTATGATGATATATGATGGGCTGAATGAGATGAGAAAAGCTGGTATGAACTTGACCTCTTTTGTTTTTGTAAATATGATGAGTCCCTCGTTCTTGATTCAGCTTATTATGAATAAACATGTTTGCAATGACAATTAGAGATCATAGTTGCTTGTGCCATGCTTGATTAGCTATGAGTTATAATGGTTTACCTTGTGTGCCAACATGCTATTGAGATGATTATGATGTGGTATGATGGGGTGGTATCCTCCTTTGAATGATTTAAGTGACTTGACTTGGCACATGTTCACGCATGTAGTTGAAACAAAATCAACATAGCCTTCACGATATTTATGTTCATGGTGGATTATATCCTACTCATGCTTGCATCCAATGTTTATTGATTTTAATGCATGTACATGGCTGTTGTCGCTCTCTAGTTGGTCGCTCCCCAGTCTTTCGCTAGCCTTCACTTGTACTAAGCGGGAATACTGCTTGTGCATCCAATCCCTTAAAACCCAAAGTTATTCCAGATGACTCCACCATACCTTCCTATATGCGGTATCTACCTGCCGTTCCAAGTAAATTTGTATGTGCCAAACTCTAAACCTTCAAACAAACATTCTGTTTTGTATGCTCGAATAGCTCATGTATCAACCAAGGTTGTCCTTATCTTCCGTGTTAGGCGGGTTATTCTCAAGAGGAGTGGACTCCGCTCCTCACTCACGAGAAAATGGCTGGTCACCGGGATGCCCAGTCCCATGCTTTATGCAAACTAAATCAAAATTAATTACAAGCAAAACTCCCCCTGGGACCTGATGTATGTTGAAGGCACTCGTTGTTTCGAGCAAGCCATGGATTGATGCTTGTTGGTGGAGGGGGAGTATAAACTTTACCATTCTGTTTGGGAACCTCCTATAATGTGTTTAGCATGGAAGATATCGCCATATCTTAGTTGTTACGTTGACAATGAAAGTATATCGCTCAAAATACAATTTATCTCTATTTCAAAACCGAGCTTTAGCACCTCTACAAATCCCTGCTTCCCTCTGCGAAGGGCCTATCCATTTACTTTTATGTTGAGTCATCACCCTCTTATTAAAACACACTAGCTGGAGAGCACAGCTGTCATTTGCATTCATCACTGTTAACTTATATAGGGTATGACTATGATTGGATCTCTTTTACCATGAATTACAATGTCTAGTCACTCCTTGATCTTTAAAGGTGTTCTGCATTTATGATTATGCTATTGATATGAGTAATTATGAGACCTAAGAATTATTGCAAATATGGTTAGTTATGATCTATGCTGAAAACATGAATGCTGGCTTGACATAGTTACAACAACAAGAGCAAACAGAGTTTGTAAAAGTTTTTCTTTCCTTCTTTCAGTTTGTCAACTGAATTGCTTGAGGACAAGCAAGGTTTAAGCTTGGCGGAGTTGATACGTCTCCGTCGTATCTACTTTTCCAAATACTTTTGCCCTTGTTTTGGACTCTAACTTGTATGATTTGAATGGAACTAACCCGGACTGACGCCGTTTTCAGCAGAATTGCCATGATGTTGTTTTATGTGCAGAAAACAAATATTCTCGGAATGATCTGAAACTCCATGGAACATCTTAGAAAAAATAATAAAAAATCCTCGCCAAAGATGAAGACGAGGGGGCCCACACCCTTCTCACGAGGGTGGGGGCGCCCCCCCTAGGGCGCCCCCCTACCTTGTGGGCCCCTTGGATGCCCTCCGACGCCAACTCCAACTCTATATATTTGCTTTCGGAGAGAAAAAAATCAGAGAGAAGAAATCATCGCGTTTTACTATACGGAGCCGCTGCCAAGCCCTAAAACCTCTCGGGAGGGCTCATCTGGAGTCCGTTCGGGGCTCCGGAGAGGGGGATTCGTCGTCGCCGTCGTCATCATCAACCATCCTCAATCACCAATTTCATCATGCTCACCGTTGTGCGTGAGTAATTCCATTGTAGGCTTGCTGGACGATGATGGGTTGGATGAGATTTATCATGTAATCGAGTTAGTTTTGTTAGGGTTTGATCCCTAGTATCCATTATGTTCTGAGATTGATGTTGCTATGACTTTGCTATGCTTAATGCTTGTCACTAGGGCCCGAGTGCCATGATTTCAGATCTGAACCTATTATGTTTTCATGAATATATGTGAGTTCTTGATCCTATCTTGCAAGTCTATAGTCACCTACTATGTGTTATGATCCGGCAACCCCGAAGTGACAATAATCGGGACCACTCCCGGTGATGACCATAGTTTGAGGAGTTCATGTATTCACTATGTGCTAATGCTTTGTTCCGCTTCTCTATTAAAAGGAGGCCTTAATATCCCTTAGTTTCCAATAGGACCCCGCTGCCACGGGAGGGTAGGACAAAAGATGTCATGCAAGTTCTTTTCCATAAGCACGTATGACTATATACGGAATACATGCCTACATTACATTGATGAATTGGAGCAAGTTCTGTGTCACCCTATGTTATGACTGTTACATGATGAATCGCATCCGGCATAATTATCCATCACTGATCCGGTGCCTACGAGTTTTCCATCTACTGGTTTACGCTTATTTACTTTCCCGCTGCTACTGTTACAATCACTACAAAATACCAAAAACATTACTTTTGCTGTCTTTACTTTTGTTGCTGCTACCACCACTATCATATTACTTTGCTACTAAACACTTTGCTGCAGATACTAAGTTTCCAGGTGTGGTTGAATTGACAACTCAGCTGCTAATACTTGAGAATATTCTTTGGCTCCCCTTGTGTCGAATCAATAAATTTGGGTTGAATACTCTACCCTCGAAAGCTGTTGCGATCCCCTATACTTGTGGGTTATCAGGCAGTTCCTTACCTCCCCTCGTAGTTGAGGGATAAATCTTGGTTTTTGGATCTCTCTAGTTCTTCATAACGATAAACAGATATAAATCCCAAGTGACTCAAAGAATAGAGCTATGCTCCCCGGCAACGGCACCAAAAAATAGTCTTGATAACCCACAAGTATAGGGGATCGCAACAGTTTTCGAGGGTAGAGTATTCAACCCAAATTTATTGATTCGACACAAGGGGAGCCGAAGAATATTCTCAAGTATTAGCAGCTGAGTTGTCAATTCAACCACACCTGGAAACTTAATATATACAACAAAGTGTTTAGTAGCAAAGTAATATGATAGTAATCGTAACGGTAGCAAAAGGTAATGATAGCAAAAGTAATGTTTTTGGTATTTTGTAGTGATGATAGCAAATAGCAACGGAAAAGTAAATAAGCGAAGAACAATATATGGAAAGCTCGTAGGCAATGGATGGGTGATGGAGAATTATGCCGGACGCGGTTCATCATGTAACAATCATAACCTAGGGTGACATAAAACTAGCTCTAGTTCATCAATGTAATGTAGGCATGTATTCCGAATATAGTCATACGTGCTTATGGAAAAGAACTTGCATGACATCTTTTGTCCTACCCTCCCGTGGCAGCGGGGTCCTAATGGAAACTAAGGGATATTAAGGCCTCCTTTTAATAGAGTACCGGAACAAAGCATTAGCACATAGTGAATACATGAACTCCTCAAACTATAGTCATCACCGGTAAGTATCCCTATTATTGTCACTTCGGGGTTAGTGGATCATAACACATAATAGGTGACTACAGACTTGCAAGATAGGATCAAGAACTCTCATATATTGATGAAAACATAATAGGTTCAGATCTGAAATCATGGCACTCGGGCCCTAGTGACAAGCATTAAGCATAGCAAAGTCATAGCAACATCAATCTTAGAACATAGTGAATACTAGGGATCAAACCCTAACAAAACTAACTCGATTACATGATAAATCTCATCCAACCCATCACCGTCCAGCAAGCCTACGATGGAATTACTCACGCACAGCGGTGAGCATCATGAAATTGGTGATGGAGGATGGTTGATGATGACGATGGCGACAGATTCCCCTCTCTGGAGCCCCGAATGGACTCCAGATCAACCCTCCTCAGAGGTTCTAGGGCTTGGCGGCGGCTCCATATCGTAAAACGCGATGAATCCTTCTCTCTGATTTTTTTCTCCCCGAAACCAAATATATAGAGTTGGAGTTGAGGTCGGAGGATCTCCAGGGGGGCACGAGGTAGGGGGCGCGCCCTAGGGGGCAGGCGCGGCCCCACCCTCGTGGACAGGTGGTGGGCCCCCTGGCCTTCATCTTTTGCGAGGATTTTTTATTATTTCTGAAAAGTTGCTCCGTGAAGTTCCAGGTCATTCCGAGAATGTTTGTTTCTGCATATAAATAACACCATGGTAATTCTGCTGAAAACAGCGCCAGTCCGGGTTAGTTCCATTCAAATCATGCAAGTTAGAGTCCAAAACAAGGGCAAAAGTGTTTGGAAAAGTAGATACGACGGAGATGTATCAACGTGAATGCAGCTTTCTCTAAAGCATAACCCCAAAACGATAGCGGTAAATCAGTAAGAGACGTCATAGATCGCACCATATCTAGTAAAGTACGATTACGACGTTCGGACACACCATTACGCTCTGGTGTTCCGGGTGGCGTGAGTTGCAAAACTATTCCACATTATTTCAAATGAAGACCAAACTCGTAACTCAAATATTTTCCTCCACGATCAGATCGTAGAAACTTTATTTTCTTGTTACGATGATTTTCCACTTCATTCCAAAATTCTTTGAACTTTTCAAATGTTTCAGACTTATGTTTCTTCAAGAAGATATACCCATATCTTACTCAAATCATCTGTGAAGGTCAGAAAATAACGATACCTGCCGCGAGCCTCAACACTCATCGGACTGCATACATCAGTATGTATTATTTCCAACAAGTCTGTTGCTCGCTCCATTGTTCCGGAGAACGGAGTCTTAGTCATCTTGCCCATGAGGTATTGTTCGCAAGCATCAACTGATTCATAATCAAGTGATTCCAAAAGCCCATCAGCATGGATTTTCTTCATGCGCTTTACACCAATATGACCTAAACGGCAGTGCCACAAATAAGTTGCACTATCATTATTAACTTTGCATCTTTTGGCTTCAATATTATGAATATGTGTATCACTACGATCGAGATTCAATAAACCATTCACCTTGGGTGTATGACCATTGAAGGTTTTATTCATGTAAATAGAACAACAATTATTCTCTGACTTTAAATGAATAACCGTATTGCAATAAACATGATCAAATCGTATTCATGCTTAACGCAAACACCAAATAACATTTATTTAGGTTCAACATTAATCCCGAAAGTATAGGGAGTGTGCGATGATGATCATATCAATCTTGGAACCACTTCCAACACACATCGTCACTTCACCCTTAACTAGTCTCTGTTCATTCTGCAACTCCCGTTTCGAGTTACTAATCTCAGCAACTAAACTAGTATCAAATACTGAGGGGTTGCTATAAACACTAGTAAAGTACACATCAATAACATGTATATAAAATATACCTTTGTTCACTTTGCCATCCTTCTTATCCGCCAAATACTTGGGACAGTTCTGCTTCCAGTGACCAGTCCCTTTGCAGTAGAAGCACTTAGTCTCAGGCTTAGGTCTAAACTTGGGCTTCTTCACTTGAGCAGCAACTTGCTTGCCGTTCTTCTTGAAGTTCCCCTTCTTCCCTTTGCCCTTTTCTTGAAACTAGTGGTCTTGTCAACCATCAACACTTGATGCTTTTCTTGATTTCTACCTTCGTCGATTTCAGCATCACGAAGAGCTTAGGAATCATTTCCATTATCCCTTGCATATTATAGTTCATCACGAAGTTCTAGTAACTTGGTGATAGTGACTAGAGAACTCTGTCAATCACTAACTTATCTGGATGATTAACTCCCACTTGATTCAAATGATTGTAGTACTCAGACATTCTGAGCACATGCTCAGAAGCTGAGCTATTCTCCTCCATCTTGTAGGCAAAGTGCTTGTCAAAGGTCTCATACCTTTCGACAAGGTCATGAGTCTGAAATACTAATTTCAACTCTTGGAACATCTCATATGCTTCGTGGTGTTCAAAATGTCTTTGAAGCCCTGATTCTAAGCTGTAAAGCATGATGCACTAAACTATCAAGTAGTCATCATATCGAGCTCGCCAAATATTCATAACGTCTGCATCTGCTCCTGCAATCGGTCTGTCACCTAGCGGTGCATCAAGGACATAATTCTTCTGTGAAGCAATGAGGATAATCCTTAGATCATGGATCCAATCCGCATCATTGCTACTAACATCTTTCAACTTAGTTTTTCTCTAGGAATATATCAAAATAAACGGGGAGCTACATCGCTAGCTATTGATCTACAACATAGTTATGCAAATACTATCAGGACTAAGTTCATGATAAATTAAAGTTCAATTAATCATATTTATGAACTCCCACTTAGATAGACATCCCTCTAATCATCTAAGTGATCACGTGATCCAAATCAACTAAACAATGACCGGTCATCATGTGAAATGGAGTAGTTTTCAATGGGGAACATCACTATGTTGATCATATCTACTATATGATTCACGCTCGACCTTTCGGTCTCAGTGTTCCGAGGCCATATATGCATATGCTAGGCTCGTCAAGTTTAACTTGAGTATTCCCGCGTGTGCAAAACTGGCTTGCACCTGTTGTATGTGAACGTAGAGCTTATCACACCCAATCATCACGTGGTGTCTCGGCACGACAAACTTTGGCAACGGTGCATACTCAGGGAAAACACTTGTACCTTGAAATTTAGTGAGAGATCATGTTATAATGCTACCACCGAACTAAGAAAAATAAGATGCATAAAGGATAAACATCACATGCAATCAAAATATGTGACATGATATGGCCATGATCATCTTGCGCCTTTGATCTCCATCTCCAAAGTACCGTCATGATCTCTATCGTTATCGGCATGACACCATGATCTCCATCATCTTGATCTCTATCAATGTGTCGTCACATGGTCGTCTCGCCAACTATTGCTTTTGCAACTATTGCTATCGCATAGCGATAAAGTAAAGCAATTACATGGCACTTGCATCTTATGCAATAAAGAGACAACCATAAGGCTTCTGCCAGTTGCCGATAACTTTAACAAAACATGATCATCTCATAAAACAATTTATATCTCATCACGTCTTGACCATATCACATCACAACATGCCCTGCAAAAACAAGTTAGACGTCCTCTACTTTGTTGTTGCAAGTTTCACGTGGCTGCTACGGGCTGAGCAAGAACCATTCTTACCTACGCATCAAAACCACAACGATATTTCGTCAAGTTAGTGTTGTTTTAACCTTTGACAAGGACCGGGTGTAGTCACACTCGGTTCAACTAAAGTTGGAGAAACTGACACCCGCCAACCACCTGTGTGTGAAGCACGTTGGTAGAACCAGTCTCGCGTAAGCGTACGCATAATGTCGGTCCGGGCCGCTTCATCCAACAATATCGCCGAACCAAAGTATGACATGCTGGTAAGCAGTATGACTTGTATCGCCCACAACTCACTTGTGTTCTACTCGTGCATATAACATCTAGGCATAAACCTGGCTCGGATCCCATTGTTGGGGAACGTAGTAATTTCAAAAAAATTCCTACGCACACGCAAGATCATGGTGATGCATAGCAACGAGAGGGGAGAGTATCGTCTACGTACCCTCGTAGACCGTAAGCGGAAGCGTTATGAGAACGCGGTTGATGTAGTTGTACGTCTTCACGATCCGACCGATCCAAGTACCGAACGCACGACACCTCCGAGTTCAGCACATGTTCAGCTCGATGACGTCCCACAAACTTCGATCCGGCAGAGCTTCATGGGAGAGTTCCGTTAGCACGACGGCGTGATGACGGTGATGATGTTGCTACTGACGTAGGGCTTCGCCTAAGCACCACTATGATATGATCGAGGTGGATTATGGTGGAGGGGGGCACCGCACACGGCTTGGAACAATCAACTTGTGTGTCTATGAGGTGCCCCCTGGCCACGTATATAAAGGAGCAAGGGGAGGAGGCTGGCGGCCTCATAGGGTGCGCCCCAAGGGGGAATCCTACTCCTACTAGGAGTAGGTTCCCCCTTTCCTAGTCCAACTAGGAGGGGAAGGAAAGAGGAGGAGAGGAGAAGGAAAGAGGGGGCCGGCCCCCAAAGCCCTAAACCAATTCGGTTTGGGCCTAGGGGGTGCACTCCACACTTCCTTGCTGCCCTCTATTTCCACTAAAGCCCACGAAGGCCCATTGACCCTCCTGGTGAATTCCCATAACTCTCCGGTACTCCGAAAAACACCCGAAACACTCGAAACCTTTCCGATGTCCGAATATAGTCGTCCAATATATCGGTCTTTACGTCTCGACCATTTCAAGACTCCGCGTCATGTCCCCGATCTCATTCGGACTCCGAACTACCTTCGGTACATCAAAACACATAAACTCATAATACTGATCATCATCGAACGTTAAGCATGCGGACCCTACGGGTTCGAGAACTATGTAGACATGATCGAGACTCATCTCCGGCCAATAACCAATAGCGGAACCTGGATGCTCATATTGGCTCCTACATATTCTACGAAGATCTTTATCGGTAAAACCCCATAACGGTATACGTTGTTCCCTTTGTCATTGGTATGTTACTTGTCCGAGATTCGATCGTTGGTATCTCAATACCTAGTTCAATCTCGTTACCGGCAAGTCTCTTTACTCGTTTTGTAATGCATCATCCCGCAACTAACTCATTAGTCACATTGCTTGCAAGCACCACTAGGGAAAACCTTATACACAGAATCTTAGCAGCAGCGCGGTCTAAAACCAGACGCTACTGCTAATTAGCAGTAGCGAGCTTCAGAAAACCACGCTACTAATAGCACGGTAGCAGTAGCGGTCTAGGTGAAACAAGCGCTACTAATATAATTGCCACGGCGTTGCCCCCAGGCTAGATATAGTAGTAGCGCTCTTCCGAGGACGCGCTATTGCTAAAGTACTTAGTAGCAATGTTTTTTCTCAAAACACGCTACTGTTAAGTATTGCACCTAATTAAGTTTAGTCCCATACTGCTAAGCGAACAAGGTGTTTACCACCTTAAATATGTTACTTCTCAAACTATCTCGAGCACTTGGTCTTCACTGAACTATATGTGTAGAATTTGTGGCTGCAATATGAATCTTCACCTGTGCCTATACAGGTACTGTGAGGATTGATGTTGACTATTTAGATTCTACACAAAAAGATCAATGATGACCAATGTATATATTTGAAGTTTTTACATGCTTAGACTTAGCAGTAGCGTTTTTTTAGGGCAAAGCGCTACTGATATTATAAAACAGAAAGGAATAGCTGTAGTGTGTTTCACTTGACATGCTATAGCTAACTTAGCTATAGCGCGTTCCGGCAAAATGCGCTGCTGCTAGTTTGACTTAACCCCCAGCCGCGCGGGCTAAAAATTTCGCTAAGTCCTTCCCCTCCACTTCCCCCTCTCCCCCAACTGCTCCATCGCCTCTGTCGCCCTACCGCTCTCGACCTCACCGCCGCCGCCCGCCGCACACCCTCGACGCCGCCCTCCACCGCGCGCCCGAGCCCCGACCCCATCCTCGGCACCGCCTGCCCCTCCCTCGCCGCAGTCACCATAAGGCTCTGCCTCTCCTCTCTCCTACCCTCCTCTCTCTCTGCTAGGGCAATTCATATATGTGTTGATGTTGTGTTGATGTTCATATGAACCCTAGGTGTTCATATGAACCCTAGATTTGTTAGGGTAGTAGGCATTTTTTAGCATTTAGGAAAAATGATTAGCAATTTTTTTTAGG
Organism: Triticum dicoccoides; assembly: GCF_002162155.2. Lineage (NCBI taxonomy): Eukaryota > Viridiplantae > Streptophyta > Magnoliopsida > Poales > Poaceae > Triticum > Triticum dicoccoides. The sequence continues at coordinate 59,434,529 of NC_041384.1, read as the reverse complement.
AAATTAGCTAGGGATTTTTTTATGAAAATGCCTAAACAGTAATTTCATTCAAAAAAAAACAGAATTGTTTTTCTTTCAAAAACTTGGTTAAACTAATTGTTGCTATGTAAACAAAAAACAAGATTGTTGTTATATGATATATGTCATTGATGTTCATTTGCATATTCCATTATTGAAGTGGTTCGATTGTGCCCAAGTGGCTCTGTTGTTTCCAGGGAATGAAGTCGAGTGGCCTATCTTTTGCCGGAATGTTGATTCATTTCCATTCCGGCAAACTTCAGGTTCTCGATTTGTCCACTTTTTAGTAAAAGTCATGCCGAAATTTTCCGTGAATTTCGGCATGACTTGGGCTATAAACTAGGACATATCGAGTGCGCGGAATTTGCCGCACCGGGAAGGAGTCAACATTCCTGCAAAGCATAGGCCTTTTTTATGTCATTATTCATTTTATTAGGTATAGAATTAATTGACTAGATATAATCGTAAGAACTAGTTGAATTAATAGAAATAGTTGAACATGTCACATTTGTTGTTATTTTTTTAGTTAAAGAAATTTTCCCCGCATCGACGTCGACGATGCCTATCCCGCATCCTAGTCGTCGAGTCGGTGGAGGACACCTGCGTCACCAGATGGGCCATGTCCGGGACTGGGCCCCGCCGGGGTGGTACTGGGAGGTGCTACCTACCGGGGGGAGCATGTTGGTGAGGAGCCATCCTGTGTCGTTGACCCGAACCTTCTTTGGTGGCGGTCGCGTGGGCCAGTGACGGTCCAGAGGCTCGAGGACCCCGTGGAGGTGGTGCGTCACCGTGTCAGTGAGGAGGACGAGCACGTCCGTCACTACTTGTTTGCGTTGGAGCACAGGTTCTCCAATACCTGACAGGTTCTCCAGGGATCTCACTGGAGCTATGATCATGTGATGGTTCCTTCTCTTTGGGTGTCCACCGCCCGCGCCGATACCCGTCGTGCACTAGGGTTTTAGTTTTATTAGTGATGTTATATGTATGATACTATTTGGGATGTATTAGTGATGTTATATGTATGATACTATTCGGGATGTATTAGTGATAATATTCGACGATGTACGGACGCATGAGATGATTTACTTTTGCTTATTGAATGCATGCTAATTTGAATACTTATTTATTTTACGATTAGGTTTTTCTTATAGAATTCTCATGTCAATATGAGTCCTATAAGATATTTTGAGTATCCTGGTAGTTGTCTTCGATCGGTTTTCAATTAATGTTTCAACTATGAACATAGGAAATGTCTGACAACGAAAAGGATTTCGGTATTTGCAAATGTTGTGAAGACGAGCACGGCCTATGCGACGGAATCTTCCTAGATGATGATAGGCGCTTCAGCATCAAGCTGGACGTGAACTTTGAAGTGGATACAGTAAGTCACAACGACAAGTCTTTTTTCGTAATTAAGCATGACATCTGCTTTATTTGCTTCAACTTATAATTTAATTTTTTTACTATTCTACTAGCGTATCCCCTGCCATGCAAGAGTTTTTGTCTTGGATAAGATAGGTTTCAGTCGTACTATGGAGGTAAAGAAAGTTTACTTGAAGACCGAGCATGGTTGTATTTTCCACGCAAAATTATACAACGCAGACGACTACACCTATTTTGGATGCAAAACATGGCGAGCACTATGCAAGACTTATGCATTTGAGCCTGATATGGTTATCACCTTTGATATTCGTCCGGAAGATGATATTGAAGGTAATATCGACATCTAGGTCGATGTGCAGACGCCTCCAGTTATACCATTACGTGAGTTTCTCAACCATATTTATGTCTTTGATATTGTTTATTCAAAAATAGTTGACAACTAATTTCTATTGTCAGCTTATTTCCTGTCACAACCCTAGAATTCTGCTTTGTAATTAGTTGCATCAGTGAGTGGCATCCATGCATCAGGTTTAATTTCCTTTGAAATGTGAATTGGGGAAAGTGGAAAGCCTCAGAGATCATTTCTAAAAATGATCAACATTAAAAATTGCTTCAAACAAACCCAAGAAAATGTTCCTGTTAAGCTATAAAAATATTGGGAAGAAGTAAAACTCAAACCAATAGTTTTGGAGTCTCACGGATATTTATTTTGGGCCTTTGAAATTAAATCAATAAGTATTTGACTTTTGGATTATATTCATTTTATATAGAATATATTTCAAAAGGCCCTGAAATTATTTATGTGCCTTTGGAAAAGTCCATAATGGCAAGAGACAGATATTCAAAAGGTTTTGCCCTGCTTTGATTTACTTTGAATTTGAATCAGTGGCAAAATAATTAAAATAAAATAGAAAAACAGAAAATAGAAAACCAGAGAGATGAAAAACCTACCTGGCCACTTACCTGGCAGCCCAAGTAGGCGGCCCAGCACACCAGCACCCTGCCAGTCATCTTTGACCTCGCCGACCAAAGCAGCTGCGTGCTGGACGCACGCGTGCGTCGATGCCACCTCCTGCTTCACGCTGGAGGCTCATCCTCCTCCATGTCCCCGCGCCTGGAAAAGCCCTCGATCCCCTCGGTCCCTCCCCCTTCCCTGGCCCTCTCCTCCCCTCCATCGCTCGTCCCCGAGCTCGGCCGGAGCAGCCATGGCCGCCACCCATCGTCCTCGCGGCCACCAGCCACCCCTCGCCGCCCAAACGTACCCCCGAGCTTCGCCTCCATGCCCACGTCTCCCCACCGAAGCCCACGTCCTTGGAAGCACTGCAACATCGCCATCGGGCTCCTCCTCTTCCTCGGACGCCGACGACCACCACCGTCGATTCGCTCCATCCAGTGCGCCCCTGCCCTCGCCGTCGCCTCTTCTTGAACCAACGTGAGCCACCGCCCCTTCTCCCTCTATCTTCCACGTGAAACCGCCCTCCAGTGAAGTTTCCCGCCATGGCCAAGCTTCGGCCGCCGTCGTAGCTCGCTGCCGGCGTTGTTCCCGGCCACCCCGCAGCCTCTCGTCCGGTCCAATGGATGCGGGCGAGCAGGAGCTCCTTGCACATGCCCTCGGCACATCCATCCGATGCCGCAGCGCGATTCCGGCGTGTATCCGCCGCACTGGATGGTCGCCGGCGGCCTCTTCCCGGCTGTGCTGACGTGGCTGGCTTAATTAGCCACTAATCACCTCCCCGTGCCACTGGCAGTGGGCCCCGCGTGTTAATTAAACCAGGACAGTTTATTTTAGGTTTAGTTAATTGGGTTAGCCACTATGTCAATGACATATGGGTCCCACACGTAGGGTTTGACTCCAGTCAACCCGTTTGACCTACTGACGTCACGGTGATGAAATGCTGACGCAATAATGTATTTTCTGGATTTAGTCTAATTTAAAATAGCCAGGGAATTCCAGAAAATAGTATAAACTTCTAAAAATCATAGAAATTCAACCATAACTCCAAATGAAACAAATTATATTTGAAAAATGATCAGAAAAATCCAAAGAATCTATTTATGGCATTTTCATGCATGTTAGAGCAACTTATATCCTCTGTTTAGGAAAATTCAATTAAATGGCATTTAAGAAAGCACATATTGAGTTTGAATTTGAACCTAGTGTTCAAACCAACTCCATTTAACTTGTTGCTAGTTGCTTTAGGCCAATCAACAACATATTGCCATGTCACATTCATGCATCATATTGTTGTATTGCATTGATTGTGTCCTTCTCTGTTTGCCGGTAACCGTCCCCTCTCAGTCGACGATGTTTCCGACGACGTGATCGATGACACCGATGAAGAACTATATCATCTTCAGGAGTGCCAGGCAAGCAAAACCCCCTTGTTCATCCCGATACAATCCCACTCTCTCGCTCCTGCTCTCTTTTACTGCATTAGGACAACACCGATTCAACTGTTACATGCTGCGGTAGTTGAACCCCTTTCCTCTGCATGACCTGTCATTGCCACAGTAAATAGATGAAACCCATTAGCATGAGTAGGAGTTGTTTGAGCCCTGATGTGCCTGCTCATTCATGCTTGTTTGTAATGCCTGCTACTGCTTAGAGTTGAGTCAGGTCTGATTCATCGGGAATGAATTGGAACGTGGTGAACATGTCCTACTGTTGAGAGCTAAGTGTGTGAACACGATTTGGTAAAGGTAGCGGTGAGAGGCCATGTAGGAGTACATGGTGAGTTGTCTCATTGCAGCCGTTCTCAGGAACTGAGTTCTGTGTTTGTGATCCATGAACAGTTACTACCACACATTGGGTTCTGGTAACTCGGCCCCTCTCGGCTTATTAATCAACTCGATCTTTGTCCAGGAGTTGCAACTAGTTTCTGGTGTTTGTAGGTAGTGTTAGTAGTCTACCAAGTGGCACCCGGTACAGGTGGACTTGGGACAGACTAGGCATAGTGGCATGGTGTACCAAGTGGCACCCAGGTGGTGGGCTTGGGAACCCTGCACACATCGTTTGGGGCCATGAGCAACACCCCGGCCGGATCTCCTTGCGGATGGAACCCGAATAGGCGATAAACCTGGACGAGAGACTTCTGTGGTTAGTTAGGTCGTGGCCGACTCCCTCACCAGGCTTCCGCTTGAAGGTTGCCGAGATACACGACGTGTACATGGTGGTAAGTGGCAAGAGCGTGTGTGAAGAAGTACACCCCTGCAGGGTTATCATTATCTATTCGAATAGCCGGATTCCTCGGATATGGAAACTTGGATCCCTTGCATAGTTGATAGACAAGTGAAAGTGGATACTCTAAAATACGCAAGATAAGCATGAGTGCTATGGATGGCGTTCTCGTAGGGAGACCGGAGCGGATCCATAGTGGTGTATTGGTATGGTGAATATGTGGACTCGTGTGTGCCACCTCAAAGAGTTACTTGCAGTCCTAGTTTAGGATAGCCACTGAGTCAAAGTTGGCTTGCTGCAGTCAAACTCCACCACCCCCTTTGTTGATACTGATGCATATGTAGCTAGTTCTGATGTAAGTCTTGCTGGGTACATTTGTACTCACGTTTGCCTATTCTATGTTTTGCAGAGAGATGTCAGTTTCGCTAGTAGTTCCGTGTGGACTTCGATGTTTAGCTTGATACCTCAGCTACGATCTTGTGCCTCAGTAGGATCTGGTAGATAGTCAGGCTTCTCAGCCTTTTCCATTTGTAGATGTCTGTACTCAAGACATGTTAAGCTTCCGCATGTGCTTTGACTTGTATGCTCTGAATGTTGGGTCATGAGACCCATGTCTGTAATATCTCGCTCCTCGGAGCCTAATGAATAAATACTTGAGTCGTAGAGTTATGTTGTGATGCCATGTTGTATTTTCACATATCGAGCATATTGTGTGTATGATTGAAATGCTTGGTATGTGTGGGATCCGACAACCTAGTTGTTTATCCTTGGTAGCCTCTCTTATGGGGAAATGTAGGTCTTGTGCTTCCATGAGCCATAGTAGTCTGCTACAGCCCGGTTCACCGGAGTCCTGCTAGCCCAGCACTACTGCTCCGGAACACTTGACTGGCCGACATGTGATTCACTTCGTTCATGTGTCTGTCCCTTCGGGGAAATGTCACGCGGTGACATCCGGAGTCCTGCCTAGCCTGCTACAGCCCGGTTCACCGGAGTCCTGTTAGCCCAGTGCTATAGCCCGGATTCGCACGCTGCTAACCGACATGCTTGATGTTGATTCATGTATGCCTGTTCCCGTAAGTTAGTGCCACTTTGGGTTCACGACTAGTCATGTCGCCCTAGGTTCTCTGTCATATGGATGCTAGCGACACTATCATATACATGAGCCAAAAGGCGCAAACGGTCCCGGGCCATGGTAAGGCGACACCCGTGGGGATACCGTGCGTGAGGCCGCAAAGTGATATAAGGTGTTACCGGCTAGATCGATGTGACTTGGAATCGGGGTCCTGACATTTCCGTTCAAGCAAACATGTCCAGCGCTTGGTAGACAGGACCTACTACTATCTCGGGGCTGAACTAAACTGCGAGGAGCTAAGTCATTATGTTTCATGGCTTGAGGATCTTGATACTGTCAAGACAAATTTTCTTCCTGCACTTAGAAATGTTAGTACTGAAAACATGTGAGCAATAGTGTTTGTAATGAACTACGGTCACATCTATTTAGGAAAGATGGTAAGATTTTTACTATTTGTCCTCAGTGCATCTTTTGCATACATTATTTTTAAGCTAAACTTCATTGCTAAGTATGTTACTATACGATGTTCTTCAACAGGGACTCCCGATGAATGTTGTGCCTCATGGGATCGAGACTAAAGGTACGATGAGTATTGTTAGCTTACGGCCAAGATATCCTACAATGCACTTTAGTGCATTTAGGATTTCTAATAGTTAGCAATGCTTAATACTGAAAGACTGGACCAAATTTGTGATGGAGGAGCGCAGAGAAGTACAAGGGGGCAGCAATCAGAAGTGCAGCCCACGATTAGGAGATAGGTTCATCTGCATGCTCCAACTTGATAAAGGAGGAGAGATACACATGTTTTATGTTATTTTACCTGAGAGAGAGCAGTAGGAGTGATTAGCTAGCTAGAAATGAGTTTGAAGATGATGATGTGCTACACTATGACTATGATGATTAAATAGCTAGTGTTGGTGATAATGACTATGATGATTATTATTAACTAGTGTTGGTGGTGATTAGATAGCTACCGCATATAGTGTAGGTGGTGATTAGCTAGCTAGAATGAGTTTGATCAGATGATGATGTGCTACACTATGACTATGGTGATTAAATAAATATTGTTGGTGGTAATGACTATGATGATGATTAAATAGCTTGTGCTGGCGGATTAGATTCAAGTGGAGGCAACATGTGGTGCACATCGAAAGTACTACTAGTCCAAACTAGATTAGCTTTGGATTAGTAGTATACTTTTGACATGCACCACATATTGCCTCCACTTGAACCTAATCCAACTTCATTTGACACACTGTTATGGACATAATGATATAAACCTCATAATTGGTTGAAACGATCGATATAGTTGACTAGAGGGGGGTGAATAGGCAACTAACAATTTTTAACTTTTCTTTACCAAATTAAACTTTGCATCAAATTAGGTTGTCTAGACATGAAACTATGTGAGCAACCTATATGATGCAACAACGACAAGCACACAAGCAAGCAAGGGAAATAACACAAATAAGCTTGCACAAGTAAAGGTACGAGATAACCAAGAGTGGAGCCGGTGAAGACGAGGATGTGTTACCGAAGTTCCTTCCTTTTGAGGGGAAGTACGTCTCCGTTGGAGTGGTGTGGAGGCACAATGCTCCCCAAGAAGCCACTAGAGCCACCGTATTCTCCTCACGCCCTCACACAATGCGAGATGCCGTGATTCCACTATTGGTGCCCTTGGAGGCGGCGATCGGACCTTTACAAACAAGGTTGGGGCAATCTCCACAACTTAATCGGAGGCTCCCAACAACACCACGAAGCTTCACCACAATGGAATATGGCTCCGCGGTGACCTCAACCGTCTAGGGTGCTCAAACACCCAAGAGTAACAAGATCCGCAAGGGATTAATGGGGGGAATTGAATTTCTCTTGGTGGAAGTGTAGACCGAGGCCTTCTCAACCAATCCCTAGAAAATCAACAAGTTTGATTGGCTAGGAAGAGAGATCGGGCGAAAATGGAGCTTGGAGCAACAATGGAGCTTAGGGTTGGAAGAGGTAGTCAACTCGGAGAAGAAGATACCCCTTATATAGTGGAGAGACAAATCCAACCGTTATCCACTTAACCAGCCCGCGACATGCGGTACTACCGCGCCAGCCAAGCGGTACTACTGCAAGGGCTCACGGTACTACCGTAGCGAACTGCGGTACTACCGTGGCCATGGCAGGAGCTAGCCCAGGCTTGTAGCAACGAAGCTGGAGCGATACTGCCCCTCGCGCGGTACTATCACACCCCTTGCAGTACTACCACAAGGCAGGGTTGGACCAGCCTGGGAAGGCCGTGGACAAATAAAGAAACGTCCGTGGCCAGTTCCGCTGATTATCAAATAGTGTAAAAATCCGACACGGAACTACCGCTGAAGGCAAGCGGTACTACCGCGCAGGGAGCGGATGTAAAAAATTACATCCGTCCCTACTTCCGCTTATGGCGTCGTGCCGGACTAGGACTCACGGTACTATGGCTCGCAAGGAGTGGTACTACCATGACCTCCTGTGGTACTACCGCAAAGGCCTGCGGTACTACCGCTCCGAAGAGCAGTACTACCGCAAGCCCCAGAACAGCAACACTAGGAATTCTTCTTTTTGCACAAACACGAAGAAACGGAGGATGCTCCAAAGGCTAAGGGAAAGGTGGTGCAAAGAGGATTAAACGTGTACGTGATGATTCCACCCAAACCTTTCCAAAGCGGACCCCCTCTTAATAGTACGGCTTTCCTACGACTCAAATCCACCGAAAAAGGAATGTAGAAAAACACTGTCTTCAATAATCTTCGAGGGGCTCCTAACCGTCTTGTGCCTAGTAATGAAATATCTGAAATACTCGAGACACACGATTAGTCCGCAAATGCATTGTCATCAATCACCAAAACACCTTAGGGATAAATATGCCCTTACAATCTCCCCCTTTTTGGTGGATTGATGACAATACGGGATTTGCACAAGGGAGAAATAATAGAACATGAGCAAACCATACATCTCTAAAATATAGACGGGCTCCCCCTAGATGTGTGCTATTTAGATGAGTGCTTTGGACTGCACGGCACACATACTAGGATCAACACTCCCCCTATATTTTATAGACATGGCATATCTTGCAATAATAATGCTAACACTAAGCACGATAGTAAATAAGAGCATAAACTAAGTAGCACAATATATCATAAGCTCAGTAAGGTGCGATAGATAGAGTGCATATGTCCTGCACCATATGATAGATAAGTCTCACAAGCTCAAATAAACTCAAATCAAACCAACAAGGTTCAACAGACCAAACACAAGCGAAGCAAACACGACACGACACGGAAAATCCCTACACTCTATCCCCTTTGGCATTGAGACGCCAAAAAGGCAGAGCGGGCACCTACAACACAAGTGGTGGCTCAAGCGGAGTAGTCGCTCGCACGGTCTTCGTCGGACTTGGCAGCGGGGATGGGCTCCTCCTCAGAATCAGTCCACTTGTAGCCTTATTTTGCCATCCATTCGGCCTCTGGAGTGATGTGCTCCTCGGAGCCGCCAGAAACATCCTCTCCAAAAACCTTCATGATCTTATTGTCGCGGCGGCGACTCTCTTTGGAGGCCATGTGAGTCTGATACTGCCCCTTGGCCTGCATGCAGAACAAGGCCTTCATCTTGGCCTTCAGCTTCTTCGCCCATGAGGGCTCAGTGGAGGGAGGTGCATATCTCGCAGAGCTGTCCTCAGCTACATTGTCCTCCTCAATCTCCTCCTCCTCAACAGCCCTCTTAGCAGCCTCAGCCTAGGCATGAGTAGTAGTGTTAGCCCACTAGGGCTTGATGCGGAGTTTGATGGAGTCATGATGGATCCAGTCAGGGGCCAAAAACTCCTCATTGGGATAGAGCTTCTCCCAAGTCTTCGATATCAGGAGGAACAGATATGGACCATAGATGGGTACCTTGCGGGTGAACACCGCGAACCAAAGCTCGCACCACATGATATGTGAGACATCAAGTGGTTGAGTCTGAGAAACGCGTGCCTCCTCACAAATGAGAAACATGTCCACAAGAAAGGCATGCACCTTGTCCTTGTACCCAATGCGAGGAAAGAGGGAGTGGCGGAAGATCCGGTGCATGATGTCAAGGAACGGGTTGAGAACCCACGTCGACTTGCCACTGGCCAGTTTCTTCTCAACATAGAACGGCAGAAGCTTGTCCTTGCTAGCTGACTCGGCGTTGGCATGAGGGCGAACACCAACAGGCGTGTGGAGCCTCTCATCAGGCACTCTGAGCAAATCCATGAACTCCTTCCAAGTAGCAGTCAACTGACGTCCATTGGTCATCCAGGTCATCCTCCGATCCTCCCCAGAATGGAAGTGGACCGAAGCAAAGAACTGGGCCACCAGCTTGGGGTCATAGTCCAGGTGGAAAGAGATCACATCCTCAATGGCAAACTGCTCCATGAGATCCAAGGCCTCACCAAAGTAGTGACGATGCTTATCATCCCTCATGTGATGCATGTTGATCCAGTGCACATCCACATATAGATTCTGCTTGGCCTTGATCACATCCAAGTAAATGATATTTTGTTGCTTGGTCCAGAACAGTTCATTCCCTCTGAAGTTTGCACGAGGATTCGCATAAGGGTTGATCTTCCTTCGAGAAACAAACTCAGCAAGAGGTATCTCATCCATGTCCTTTGATGGTTCCTTGAACTTGCTAGCGGTGGTCTTGACATTGCGCTTAGGGGCATTGGAGCCCTCTGGAACATCCTCTTGGTTGCACAGACGTTTGGAACCCGTGTCACGGCTTGGATTGGAACGGCGAGCAGGGACACCGGAGCCACCACCTAAGACACACACAAAACACAAACACACACGAGAAGCGAGACGGGTCAAAACAAAGATCACGGCAAAACACAAGAAACCAATAGAAAGTGCATATGGTAATTTCCATGAAGAAGATTTGACAGCAGCGGTAGTACTGCGTGTTCGCGCGGTACTAAAATTTTAGTGCCGCTCCTAGTCGCAGTAGTACCACGTGGTGGCACGGTAGTACCAGGGCTCGGAGCGGCAGTAGAACTTTAGTACCACGACCCGCGCGATAGTACCGCGCCTGAGGAGCGGTAGTACCGTACGGGCGGTAGTACTGCACCTGTTATGCGGTAGTACCGCACGACATCAGATCCGGACGAATGAATGAGTCTGAGAACAACCGCAACAACGAGGCGGTACTACAGTTGATCAAATCTACCATGGGACAACATATCAAGTACACTCTCTACGCATCACTACTCTCCTACATCCTACTCTTGCAAAGATTTGGCCTAAAATCTCAAGAACAACATGCATCTTCCCAAAAACCTAGAAGCGAAAGCACGGACAAAAGAGAGAGGGATTTGGGGAGAGACCTTGATCCATGGCAATAGGAAGTGGTGGGAACGATCCCACCGGTCGAAATCCGAGGAGAGCGGCCAGGGACGGAGATCCGGCGAGGGTCTCCGGCGCCGTTCTTGAGCAGGAGAGAGAGAGGCGGCGGGGAGAGAAACGGACGAATGGGTATGGGGGAGTTGGAACTCCCCCTGCCCGGGTCTTAACCCCCACGCGCCCTTGACAGCGCGGTAGTACCGCACGTCATCGTGGTAGTATCGCTCGGGCAGAAGTGCCGCGCCGAAGTGGTAGTACCGCTCCCCCAGGCGGCAGTAAAAAATTACTGCCGCGCTGGGTGCGGAAGTACCGTGCGCTCCACAAGCGGTAGTACCGTGGCAGGCCATGGTAGTACCGTGAGCTCAAGAAGATGAAAGTTTCAAACGAAAGAGAAAGGGGCTTCGCAAGGAAACTACAAGCGAACGAGACACTGCAAGAACCCACTCAGCACGAAGAAAGAAAGGCAAGAGACAACAAGGACCAACCACGAGACACACCCTCTCCAAGGAGAGGACGGTGGCCGGAGCCACCTATGTTTGAGTCAATTGGTATGGCACCGCGAAGAATTATCCTTGGGCCCATGACCAAAACTCGTCTTTGAAGCACAAGTACCATAAAAAATGGCTAATGTGAAAGAGTTGATCAATTTATGCATAATGAGGGGAGGGAGAGTTCATTGAGAGAACAACACTCCCCCTATGTCCATGCCTACATATAAACTAGACAACAAGTTGAGTGTGGTGGGGTGTGCAAGCGTTTAAGTCACATTGCTCGTATCAATGATATTTAGCTCCTGCCTTAACTCGCGAAATCTTGCTTCATCCAAGGGCTTCGTGAAAATATCTGCAAGGTTGTCATGGGTGTTGACATAGTTGAGCTCGATCTCCCCTCGCCTAATATGATCCCAGATGAAGTGATACTGAATCTCAATATGATTCGTCTTGAAGTGTTGCACCGGGTTGAGAGAAATCTTGATGGCACTTTCATTGTCACACCAAAGAGGCACTTTGTCACAAATACCACCGTAATCCTTTAAAGTTTGCCTCATCCATAAGAGTTGTGCACAACAACTACCGGCCGCCACATACTCCACTTCGGTGGACGAGAGAGACACACAACTTCGCTTCTTGGAAGACCAACTAACCAAAGAGCAACCAAGAAATTGGCACCCTCCGGAAGTGGACTTCCTATCCACTTTGTCTCCCGCACAATCCGAGTCCGAATAACCTACAAACTTGAAGTTTGCTCCTTTTGGGTACCATAAGCCAAAGTTTGGGGTATGAGCCAAATATCGAAAGATTCGCTTGACCGCCACGAAGTGACTTTCCTTAGGTGTGGCTTGAAACCATGCACAAATTCCCACACTAAACATGATATCTGGTCTAGATGCACAAAGGTAAAGCAAGGAGCCAATCATGGAGCGATATACCTTTTGATCCACTGCTTTACCATTGGGATCTATGTCAAGTTGGCATTTGACGGGCATAGGAGTGGACGCCGGCTTGACATCACTTAGCTTGAATCTCTTGAGCATGTCTTGAGTGTATTTGGCTTGGTTGATGAAGGTTCATTCTCTTCGTTTCTTGGCTTCGAACCCGAGAAAGAACTTCAACTCTCCCATCATGGACATCCTGAACTTGGAGGTCATGAGCGCGGCAAATTCCTCATTGAAAGCTTTGTTAGGGGAACCTAAGATAATATCATCAACATATAGTTGGCACACAAACAACTCCCCTTTGACCTTCTTAGTAAAAAGAGTGGGGTCAATTTTCCCAATTTCAAAACCACGATCTTTCAACAACTCGGTAAGGTGGTCATACCACACACGTGGGGCTTGCTTAAGGCCATAGAGTGCCTTATCGAGTTGATACACATGATCGGGAAAGTAGGGATCCTCGAACCCAGGGGGTTGCTTGACATATACCAACTCATTATTAGGACCATTAAGAAAAGCACTCTTCACATCCATTTGTTGTAACTTAAAGTTATGATGAGAAGCATATGCAATCAACATGCGAATGGATTCAAGGCGAGCAACGGGAGCAAAGGTTTCACCGTAGTCGATACCCTTGACTTGGGAGTAGCCTTGTGCTACCAAATGAGCCTTGTTGCGAATGATAATCCCATGAGCATCTTGCTTGTTCTTGAATATCCACTTGGTTCCAATGACATTATGGTTCCCCGTTGGCCTTGGCACCAATCTCCACACCTTGTTGTGCTCGAAGTTGTTGAGTTATTCATGCATGGCATTGAGCCAATCCGGATCTTCGAGCACCTCATAGATCTTGTGGGGTTCAACACAAGAGACAAACGCGTGATGTTCACAATAGTTTTCTAATTGTCTACGAGTGCTTACCCCCTTTCTTAAGCTTCCAAGCACATTTGTCATGAGATGATCTTTGGTGGAGAGCTTGCAAGCAATCTTGGTGGTACGACGCTCCAATTCCTCCTCGGGGGTGAGTCAAGGAGCGGTCACTTGATCGTCTTGAGCGCCGTCTTGAGATTGTTCTTGATCTCAAGGAAGCTCTTGATCTTGAACTTGCTCGGAGGAGAGAACTTGACCTTGGGCATCACTTGATGTTGCAACACCATCTTGAGATTGACCTTGCCCTTGGTCTTGTTCTTGAGGTTGAGGGCCTTCACTTTGTTCTTCGGAAGCGTGTGGGCCTTGGGTTGGTGATGGCTCCACTTGAGTGGAGCATTGTCCTTCTCCTTCGTTCACAAGGGGTTCCTCAATGGGTAAGATAAAACCAACACCCATTCTTCTTATGGCTTGGGGAGGAATTTCATCACCTACATCACAAGTGCCACTTTGCTCCACTTGGGAGCCGTTATTCTCATCAAACTCCACGTTACATGTCTCCTCAATAAGTCCCGTGGACTTATTGAGGACACGGTAAGCATGGGAGTTTGTAGCATAACCAACAAATATTCCCTCATGAGCTCTAGCCTCAAATTTAGACAAATGAACACCTTTCTTGAGAATGAAACACTTACACCTGAACACCCGGAAGTACTTGAGGTTGGGCTTGTTCCTAGTGAGTATCTCATATGGAGTCTTGTTCAAGCCTTTGCAGAGGTAGAGCCGATTTGATGCATGACACGCGGTGTTGATGGCTTCGGCCCAAAAGTTGTATGGAGACTTGAACTCCACCATCATGGTCCTTGCCGCATCCATCAACATCTGGTTCTTCCTCTCTGCTACACCATTTTATTGAGGGGTGTAAGGTGCGGAATATTGATGCTTGATCCCCTCATCACTAAGAAACTCATCCAAGGTGTAGTTCTTGAACTCAGTGCCGTTGTCACTTCTTATTGTCAAGATCTTTGCATTGTGTTGACGTTGAGCTTCATTTGCAAAGTCAATGACGGTTTGTTGGGTCTCACTCTTCCTCTTGAAGAAATATACCCAAGTGTATCTTGAATAATCATCCACAATCACCAAGCAATACTTCCTACCCCCAAAACTATCAAAAGATGGAGGCCCAAAGAGATCCATGTGAAGGAGCTCCAAAGGCCTCTTCAAGTAAATGATAGTCGTGGGAGGGTGAGCCTTTTCATGTAGCTTTCCTTCGATACAAGCACTGCAAGCACGATCTTTGGCAAAACTAACATCTGTTAGTCCACGGACATGGTCCTCCTTGAGAAGACTTTGCAAAGATCTCATATTGACATGGGCTAGACGGCGATGCCAAAGCCATCCCACGTCAACTTTAGCCATTAGGCATGTCGCGGTCTTAGTGAGTCGCTCTGAAAAGTTAATTACATAAAGACCGTTTTCGACATGCCCAACAAAGGCTACTTTAAGAGTCTTGATCCACAAGAGGGCCACGGTATCAACATCAAAGAAGGTGGCAAAACCCATGAGTGCTAGTTGATGAACGGAAAGTAAATTGTATGCAAGGGACTCAACAAGCATGACCTTCTCGATCGTAAGATCATGAGAAATGACAACCTTGCCGAGTCCCAATACCTTAGAGGACGAGGCGTCACCCCACTCGACATTGGTGGGCATGGATGGAATCTTTTGCATGTCCACCACCAAGTCCTTGCTTCCGGTCATATGATTAGTACCTCCACTATTGAGCAACCATGATCCCCCACCGGAAGCAAACACCTACAAGAGATCGATGATTGGTTTTAGGTACCCATTTTGTAATGGGTCCTTTGATGTTAGTAACAAGGGTCTTAGGAACCCAAATAGACCATTCAATGTACTCATAAGGAGAACCAACAAATTTGGCATAAACATGCCCATCACTAGCACGACACAACACATAAGAAGGGTTAAAGTCGCCGGCTTTGTTGGGAAGGGAAATGTTGCCCTTCTTGGCATCACTACCCCTCATGTTGTTCTTCTCCTTCTCCTTAGTAGCACCCTCTCCCTCCTTCACAAAGGTTTTCTTGAGAGGAGGAGGTTGTTTGGCCTTGTCATTCTTCTTCTTGTTCTTGGGCTTGGGCACGTACCCAATCCCTTCTTTGGCCACGACTTCCTTTTGGTTGCTCAAAAGGTCGTTGAGGTTCTTCTCGCCTTGTATGCAAGACACAAGACCTTTCTCAAGTTGCTCCTTCAACTTAGCGTTCTCCTCAACAAGATGCACATGCTCACAACATGGGTTAGTAGCATTTGCATTATCAATTAACATCATACAAGGAAAAGTGGCTTTCTCCTTGGTTAGCTTTACTTGAAGTTGATCATGAGACTCTTTGAAGCTAGCATGAGCACCCTTCAAGACCTTGTGAGCCTTTTCAAGTAAGTCAAACTCCTCTTTGAGTCTAGCAAGATCAACCCCAAGCTTGGCCTTCTCATAGTTTAGCACACGAGAAACAACAAGAGCATGATCAAAATCTTTCTTTAACTTAGCGTGATCAACGTTGTGTGACTCCTCAAGAGCCAAACGAAGACCACACTCTTCCTTAGGAGCATTGGAAAGATCCGAAATCTCATCGGCATAGTAACGACTATGGCCCTCCATCTTGGAGATAGTATCTTCGTGAGCCTTGATCATGTCATTGGCTTCACCAAGTTGTTCCAAGAGAGCAACGAAATGCTTCTTGGATTTACCCTTGAGTTTACCCATAAAGGACTCAAACTCATTCTCCTCCACATTAGATCCCTCATATTAATCAATGCAATCCGTGAAGGAAGGATTATTAATGATGGTAGTTTTGATGTTGGGGGTTACCTTGTTGGTGGCTTTAGCCATGAGGCACTTGGCGGTGATGTTCTCATTGGGTGAGTCAAATAGTGACACCCGTGGAGTTGTCGCAATGGCAACAGAGGCCATGGCAACCGACTCACCATCTTCATCATCATCATCATCCTCATTGTACTCTTCTTGTACCACCAACGCCTTGGGAGGAGTCTTCTTGGTGAAGTTGCTCTTGTTGGGGAAAGACTTGACTTTGTCCTTTCGGATGAGCTTGCCACCATTGTCTTCCCTCTTCTCATAAGGGCATTCCGCAACGAAATGACTCACATTGCCACAATTATAGCAAGTCCTCATACGTTGCTTGACCTTCGTGCCACTTGAGTTGTTCTTGTTGAAGTTGGGCCTTGAGTTATTCTTGCTCCAAAATTGCCTTGAAGCAAGAGCCATGTGTTCATGACAGGCATACTTTGTATCTTCGGGGTTGCTCTCCTCTTCTTCCTCTTCGTCCTCTTCTTCCACCCTAACCTTGGCTTTTAATGCAAGGTTGGGCTTCTTTGCTCTTTGAGAATGTAGAACCGCATTGTCGGCGGTTTTGTCCAAGATGCTCATAGCCACAAACTCATCCAACACTTCACTTGAGGACAAGGTGTGGAAGTCCGGCCTTTGACGAATGATGGAGGACATGGCCTTGTGGTAAGGCATCATTGCCTTGAGGAATTTGCGCTTGATCCAATTGTCATCTATATCCTTGCTCCCATGATCTCGGAGTGAGACCACGAGTTTGGTTACTCTCCGATAAAGCTCACGAGGTTCTTCATCTTCTTTCATTGCAAACTCATCGGCTTCATCTTGCACCACTTCATAGTTGGAGCGTTGAATGCTTGCGCTTCCCCTGTAGAGGGAAACAACTTGGTGTCATGCATCTTTGGCCATGGCGAAGGGCCGGAGGTGAGGAAGATCTTCGGGTGGAATTGCATCTTGGATGATGAAGAGAGCATTCTATTGAATTGATTATCCGCGGCTTCTCTAGGAGTGAAGTTGCTTCGGTCATGCGGATAGAAACCTTCTTCAATGATTCTCCAAAGATTAGTATTTACATGATTTAAATGACGCTTGAAACGATAGACCCAAGAATCAAAGTCCTCATTTTTCACAATCTTAGGGGGAGGACCGACATGATTCAAATGAGTGGAAGGGATTGGTCCATCATAAACAAGTGGAGGTTCCACATGGGCAAAGATGTCGGTGTCATTTTTACCACTAGAAGAAGGAGCCTTTTCACTCGTAGCTTCCCCCTTGTCGGAGTTAGCATCTGTCACCTTGTTAGTGGGATCACTCACTTTCAACGGTGCGGTGGAAAGTTTAAGCCCTTCTATGAATTTATTAAACATGCTTTCAACCTCGGTGGTCATGGAGGTTTTCAATGTTTCCAAAGCCACATTGAATTCCTCACGAGAGACCGCGGTTCTCCCATCGCCCGTAAACGAGATCGGATTCACACCGGAGTGCTCCTCCACACCGTCTACGGTGTCAACCATACTCTTCGGACGACAAAGTCCTTAGTAAAGAGACGAGGCTCTGATACCAATTGAAAGGCTCAATATAGTTGACTAGAGGGAGGGGTGAATAGGCAACTAACATTTTTTAACTTTTCTTTACCAAATTAAACTTTGCATCAAAGTAGGTTGTCTAGACATGCAACTATGTGAGCAACCTATATGATGCAACAACAACAAGCACACAAGCAAGCAAGGGAAATAACACAAATAAGCTTGCACAAGTAAAGGTACGAGATAACCAAGAGTGGAGCCGGTGAAGACGAGGATGTGTTACCGAAGTTCCTTCCTTTTGAGGGGAAGTACGTCTCCGTTGGAGCCGTGTGGAGGCACAATGCTCCCCAAGAAGCCACTAGGGCCACAGTATTCTCCTCAGGCCCTCACACAATGCGAGATGTCGTGATTCCACTATTGGTTCCCTTGGAGGCGGCGACCAGACCTTTACAAACAAGGTTGGGGCAATCTCCACAACTTAATCGGAGGCCCCCAACAACACCACGAAGCTTCACCACAATGGAATATGGCTCCGCGGTGACCTCAACCTTCTAGGGTGCTCGAACACCCAAGAGTAACAAGATCCGCAAGGGATTAATGGGGGGAATCAAATTTCTCTTGGTGGAAGTGTAGATAGAGGCCTTCTCAACCAATCCCTAGAAAATCAACAAATTTGATTGACTAGGGAGAGAGATCGGGTGAAATGGAGCTTGGAGCAACAATGGAGCTTAGGGTTGGAAGAGGTAGTCAACTCGGAGAAGAAGATACCCCTTATATAGTGGAGAGACAAATCCAACCGTTATCCACTTAACCAGCTCGCGACATGCGGTACTACCGCGCCAGCCAAGCGGTACTACCGCAAGGGCTCACGGTACTACCATAGCGAACTGCGGTACTACCATGGCCACGGCAGGAGCTAGCCCAGGCCTGTAGCAACGAAGCTGGAGTGGTACTGCCGCTCACGCGGTACTACTGCATCCCCTTGCGGTACTACCGCAAGGCAGGGTTGGACCAGCCTGGGAAGGCCGTGGACAAATAAAGAAACGTCCGTGGCCAGTTCCACTGATTTTCAAATAGTGCAAAAATCCGGCACAGTACTACCGCTGAAGGCAAGCGGTACTACTGCGCAGGGAGCAGATGTAAAAAGTTACATCCGTCCCTACTTCCGCTTATGGCGCTGTGCCGGGCCAGGACTCATGGTACTACGGCTCCCAAGGAGCGGTACTACCGTGACCTCCTGCGGTACTACCGCAAAGGCCTGTGGTACTACTGCAGGGGCCTGCGGTACTACCGCTCCAAAGAGGCAGTACTACCGCAAGCCCCAGAACAGCAACACTAGGAATTCTTCTTTTTGCACAAACACGAAGAAACGGAGGATGCTCCAAAGGCTAAGGGAAAGGTGGTGTAAAGAGGAGTAAACGTGTACGTGACGATTCCACCCAAACCTTTCCAAAACGGACCCCGCCTTAATAGTACGGCTTTCCTACGACTCAAATCCACCGAAAAAGGAACGTAGAAAAATGTCGTCTTTAATAATCTTCGAGGGGCTCCTAACCGTCTTGTGCCTAGTAATGAAATATCTGAAATACTCGAGACACACGATTAGTCCGCAAATGCATTGTCATCAATCACCAAAACACCTTAGGGATAAATATGCCCTTACATTGGTATTGTACCAAAATTTGTATAACGGCATATAAATACACTAAAAATAAAAATAAAAGAAAAAAATAATACTAGTAGCGATGGATAGTATACACGCTGCAACTAGCTAGATTAGCAGCAGCACGGGAGAGAGCAAGCGCTGCCGCTATGTGTCTTAGCAGTAGCGCGTGTCGCACGCGCTACTGCTAAGTAATAATTATAGCGCCTTATTAGTAGCGTGGCAGCCCGCGCTACTAGTGGGCATTAAACCGGCGCTACTACTAGGGTTTTCCCTAGTAGTGAAGGCTTATAGTGATGTGTATTACCGAGAATGGCCAGAGATACCTCTCTGACAATCGGAGTGACAAATCCTACTCGATCTATGCCAACTCAACAAGTACCATCGGAGACACCTATAGAGCACCTTTATAATCACCCAGTTACGTTGTGACGTTTGGTAGCACACAAAGTGTCCCTTCGGTATTCGGGAGTTGCATAATCTCATAGGAACATGTATAAGTCATGAAGAAAGCAGTAGCAACAAACTAAACGATCATCGTGCTAAGCTAATGAAATGGGTAAAGTCAATCACATCATTCTCCTAATTATGTGATCCCGTTTATCAAATGACAACTCATGTTTATGGTTAGAAAACATAACCATCTTTAACCAACGAGCTAGTCAAGTAGAGGCATAATAGTGAGACTCTGTTTGTCTATGTATTCACACATGTATTATGTTTTCGGTTAATACAATTCTAGTATGAATAATAAACATTTATCATGATATAAAGAAATAGATAATAACTTTATTATTGCCTCTAGGGCATATTTCCTTCAGATTCCCCCCTGATGAGTGGTGGGGAAGCGAGCTGCCCTTTATGCTGAAGCATATACCTCCGAGGCTCCCGGCAGTCCGGTGATCGGGTTGCACGGCCGACCGTAGATTAGTGTAGTGTATCCGTGTCGTGGGAGTGTAGCTCCGCGCGACCGTACATGCACAAAGTTATACCTTTTAGTTAAAAATCGTTACCTAATATTAACGGGAGAAACGTTTCTCCACTTTTGTTCGTCTCGTAAGTGTTTTGTACGTTGTCATCTCAGAAGTTTGTACGTCATCTGTTTTTTTTTTCAAAAAGAAAAAAAATATGTACAAAGACGGACTCAAACCGTGGTCATGTGGAAAGAGGCACGCATGCATAACCATCTAACCAAACCAACGTCTATGATGGAGAAGCGAAAGTTCCCCTATTACCGAACCGATGGTAGCTCGCCTCGCTGCAGGCAGCAGTTTTGTGGGCCCGCCCATTTGAAAGGATGACGTCCCACCTAATTTTATTCTTTTGTTTGTAGTTTTCTGTTTCTATTTTTTCTCTTATGTTTTTTTTTCATTTTCCTTTTTTCCTATTTAGGTTTTTATAGTATTCATCGCAATTTAAAAAAGTTTAATCATATATTTGGAAAATTTTAAACATGTATAAAAATGTTTTTGATGTACAAGAAAAAACTTCAGTGTGTATTAAAAAAATAGTGATAAAAAATATATTTGAAGAAAATGTTAATCATGTATTTGAATTATATTAAACATACATAAAAATGATTCCAGTGTATGTGAAATTTTACAATATGTATGAAAAAGTGGACATCAATACATATATTTCATGAAATTTTAATCATGTATTTAAAAAAAAATAACCCGAATAATCTAATATTTCACATGTACACAAAAGATGTAGAATATGTAGAAAAACACTAGACATCATAACTTATATCTGAAAAGATGTTAATCATATATTATAAAAATGTTAAACATATATGAAAGTATGTACAGCGTGTATTACAAAATGTAGACATGTGTTGAAAAATAAGTAGACATCAAACATTTATTTAAAAATGTAATTATCTATTTGAAAAATGTTAAACATGTATAAAGAAATATTCCTGATATATACAAACAAATGCAAAATGTGTAAAAGAAAACATAAACAGTAAAACCTATATTAAAATGTACAACCGTTACAGTGATTGGCGATTTTACAAGCCGTCCATTCACCTTAATCCGACGGTGGAAAAATAGGAGTTACAAAACAAAAATTACGGAAAATTACATTTAACGGTGGGACCGGTACAATTTTTTGGTGGGACCAGTTAATTTTTCGAAGGGTAGATCCGTCACTAATAATTTGGTAAATTGCCCATCGCAATATCGTCTGATCCACTTGTCTCCGTGTATCCCGCGGCGGCCCCAATCCAGCAGGGAAGCAACCACCGGCCCGCCTCCCTGGATTCGCTCCTGCCGCGAGGGTTCCAGCCCGGCGCCACCTGCAGCGGTGTGCCGCCTCCTTGGAAACCCTCCGCTGCGGTGTGCCGATCCTGCCCGATGCCTCCCTGCCCCACCGCCCCCTGCAGCGGCTCCCTCCGTCGAGCAGCCGGTGACGCCCAACACCGGCCACCAGTCCGTGGGTAGGCAGCGTCCACTCCCCCTCCCACCCACCAGCATGTGGCTCAATCTGAATCTTCATGTATTTGCTCTACTCTTTATCTGAATCTTTTTGCTTTGTTCAATGTCTTGCAACATGCTGTCTTCTGATCTTGCCCTTATTTTCTGTATAACCCGAAAATACATAGTCACCACTCACCAGCCACTCTGACATACATAAGTTTAAACTTTCAGTAGGAAACTGGTGGTGTTTAGTTTGCTTTTACTCATAGTTGTACAAGATATTCAGGATCCAGTCTAGTCAAGGTTATGCTTGCATTCCTGTTTTTTTTCAACGAGCCAGCCCACCATCGACTGAAAGTGGAAGGTTCGGAAATTTCAAGTTCCCTTGGAATTTTTTGACAACTATAGAATTTGTTAAAATACATCCAGATATTTAATCACTATGGGATTTAGTATAATTATGATGTTCACACAGATGGAAAATGTGCTTTGTTAACAACCTTATAAAATTTGGTATATTTATTCACAAACTTCTCATTGTTGTTACTAGTACAACTTAATGTCCTATAATGCAGTGGAGGAGTTGTTGACATTCTTTTTATTTGCTTGTGTGGATCAGGAAAATGGATTAGGACCCTGGAGGAGCTCACCTGAAGCTCGCCGGAGTAAAAAGGTATCTTCCCCCTTCTCATTAAGGAGCTTGTCCCGGTGATTTCAATTACATATTTCATTCAGTAGGTAACACTGAACATGCTACAATTCATTGGATTTCACTTGCTAGTTGTAATGATCACTCTGGTACTGAGCCACTAAGTATTGAGCGCACAAATGTAGTCAATGTTTTCCTTTGTAGGAGCAATGCTTTTACTTGTTGTATTGGTCGAAAGGTTCCCTTCTTCCTTGTTTAATTTTGCATGCGATTCATAAATAATATAGCATCATAACTGTTATTCTCTGTAGGAATCTCATGATGATGATTGCCATAAAGTGTTCATGGATGACTTTGATCATAACTGTTTTTCAGAGGGTATGGGTATGGTATTGCATTTCTTCTTTGCCTTATATGTTATTTTCTTCATGGTCGTACCTGATGACCTAATGTCAAGAGCTTTGCATCTGAATAATATGGCTAATATGTAATAACTGAGTTATATATTTTTGATTGTGATTTTATGTTGCGCAGGACTTCGACAAGGTGTGGTTGATCTTTGATTCCACGCAATCGAGGGAGTTCCGCAAGCTTGGATTTTGCAGATTTTCTTAGCTTTGCTGATAGTTAGGTGCACCTGGAAGTGGTCTCATTTTGACGTTGGGTTCCCTTGGTTGGTTAGATCGTGCAAGGCATCATCAGCGAGCTAGAGCAGCAGGGGGCGCTGCCAAGGAGCAACTCTAGAGTTTTCTCACCTGCCACTTGCTGTGTGCCGTGGTCAGTCCTCATGAATGCCTCTAACTTGGTCTGCTAGTCCAGTTTGTGTTGCTTGTGGTAGAGTCCAATGTATTCGTCGAAACCTTATTATTAAGGGCATGTTTGGTTCGTGTCCTGGCCACTTTGCCTGGAGAAATTCGGTGCCTGAGTTGTGCCTGGAGAATATGTGTTTTGTGCCTGGGCAAGCTGGCCTGGAAGTGGGATGTTTGGTTGGTAGCCTGGCCTGAAAAAGTATTAGAGAGAATATTATAAGGCTAAGGATCTATACAAGCGTGGAGCCCATCAGCCCAGCCAATTATTTTAATATTAATCTATAGCCAGGCAGCACCAGGCATGCACCAGGCATCCGGAACGGATGGCCTGGGCCAGGCTAATGGCGATGCCACGGTTGGCTCAGGCTAACGACGATTCCAGGTTTGCTCCAGCCAGGCACATGTTCGATCGTTCAGGACGTTAACCAAACAAACACCAGGAAGGTTCCAGGCGAGTTTGTGGCCAGGCACGAGATGGCCAGGGTGCCAACCAAATTGACCCTAAGTTGCTGAAACTAGGTGCAGGCATCTGGACCTGGCTCTACCAGATCTACCTACGACCCAGCGACACAACATGGGGGTTCAGAACCGGAGTCCACCCCAGCCCGGGTGGATCAAAATCAACACGGATGGCGCTCTCAACACACAGCTCCAGGTGGGAGGCGCAGGAGGAGTTGCTCCCTCACACCTCTCCTTCATTGGCGCATGGAGCAAACCAATCGCCGGTGTAACTGACCCCTTCAATGACGAAACTCTAGCATTGCGAGAGGGAGTGATATTTGCTCACACATATTTGCATCTCATACAGTAAGAACAGAACCATCAATACAAAATAAGCTTACAATGCTGAAAGTGCATCCATATCTAGACAGAAGCAACATCTACCATCGCAGAGACTGCAACTATGCAATTGCAGATTTTTTTGCTGCTCTATGTGGTAATATAACTATATAAGGACGGCAAACGGGTAGGTAAGGAGATGCCCTAATACTTGCTTGCCATCTTGTTCGCCCTCTGGACGCACTCCAGGCTCCCCGGGTTGATGAAATCATCCTGCAGCATGCTTAGGTGCTCACCTAGCTAGCACGCGGTACAAGTATTCTTTTTGCATCTAACAGCTTGCAGCTGCAAAGTACTTTTAAGCTTTGCCTGTACAATTATAACAATAGAAAATTTGTCAAGCAGCAGAAATATGAAGGATTTGAGAAAACCCAAATAAAGTCGATGAAGTTTTCACACCTCCGCGTGGGCCTTTCCGCCATTTTATTTCAACATCAATTTTATAAGTTTTTCTTGAGTTACTTTCAGCATCAATCTTGGGTTTTAATGTTTGACAGAAACAAGGTCAATTTCTGAAACAGGTTATCTATAGAAACGAGTTTTGCCTACATCTTACGCCCTTGTAGCAAGTTCAAGATTGACCCTGAGTGATACTAAATTAAATGAGGTACACCTGCTTGAGTTGAGCATGTTTCCATCTCACGATCAATGGATATGTGTCAGAACAATTGTTTTTTATTTAGACAGATGAAACAAAGATATTAAAGCTAACCCTACTCCTTGTTTTTGACTGAGTTACATATCTATTCTTAACCTATAGAATTTTTTCACAATTATTTGTGTTGCAGTGCTAAGACCTTGGTTTAGACTGAGTTTATTTTTGCCTACTATAAATTTGACCCTTCAAATGTGGCAGCCTGCACAACCATGATGACAAATTCAAGTAATGCTATATAAGAACAACAATAAAACTCAAACCCAGTGAGGATGAACATGCATTCACTATTTGGCTATAAAAACATTTGGTGCCGGGAACTTTGGCATTGTTTTGTCATTTAGCCAAAGTAGATGCCATCTTGCATCTACTCAAAAGAGGAGGAAAAATCATAACAATCAGGGCCACAGCTTTCATAAGTTGTTCGGTTTGCACATGTAAATCTGCTGCTGATGTGATCATTACTAATTTACTATTATTTTGTTTCAGCAGAAGCAACACAACGACCTGGTCATGTTTTGAAGAATCGCATAAAACCTCGTACCGTGGTAAGACGAGACGGGAAGGAAGAGGACGACAAACTTACCAGTGTGCAGGCATTGTACATAGGCAGGAACTCCTTCATATGGTACGCGGTTTACCTCTGCTGAGCTCGTTCACCTCCAGGCCGACGCTCCCGCCGGCGGCAGATTCCTTCGACCGGATCGTCGCCTCAGATCCTCGCGCCACCGCCGCTGCCGCCATCTACGCAGTCACGAGAGATGGGATCGAGGGAGAGAGGGAGTGATTCTTTTTTTTTGCGAGATGCATGGGTCGTGGTGGTTAGGGGGAATGACTACTAATCGAGGGATTTCAGGAGAGGTGGGGTGCGTGAGTTACGGAGAGGTTGGAACTGGAACATGATAGCGTGCAGATTGGTCATTTTTTTCTTGCTCGTGTGGGCTAAAGGTGTACCAGTAATTTTGTAGGTATCACCTGAAATATCCTTCAAAAAACGATATCACCTGCGATTTGTTGTCAACAAATAAAATCACCTAATAAAGTATATACAACTCAAAATGGTATTTGCGGACCCGAACTACTAAAGTCGGTACTTGTGAGCCTGAACGAGCAAGATCCATATTTGTGAGCGTAAACGACTCAGAGCGGTACTTGTGAGCTTCGACTAAGAGCAATACTTTTGACCTCGCACAACTACGGCTTGTGAGCCCGAACGACTCGAAGTGATTCTTAATGGTATGCGTGGGCCCTGACAATCCACGGTGATTCGTAGTGGTATTTGTTTGCACGGACGTGATATTTGTTTGCATGGACGATCAGAGTGACTAGTGATCAGTACCGATATTTGTTTGCTCGGATGATCTAGAGTAATTAGTAGCGGTATTGGTGGCCTAGATAACAGAGGGGAACGAGTGGTATTGGTGGGCTCGGATGACCTATAGTGGTACTTATGAGCCTGAACGACTTAGGTCTGACTTTTGGGCCCACAACTAGCACTATAGGTCACTCAACAGGTCATCCAAACCCACAACTACCATACCAGATAATCTTGACATACAACTAGCACAACTGGTCATTTGGTCCCTTGACTAATACTACATGTTGTCTCGACAAAATACTAACATTATGGGTCTTCCGGACCCACGGCTAGAACTATGGGGTTGTTCCACCCCACAACTAGCACTATAAACCATCCAAACCTATAACTACCAGTATGGGTAGACCGAACACATGATTAACACTATGGGGTGTTCGGGTCCAAAAGCACCACTATGGGTCACCCCGTTCGGCAACTAGCATGCACAATGAATAGTCTGGACTCACAACTAGCACTATTGGTCGTCCAAACCCATAACTACCAGTATGGGTAGACCGAGCACATGATTGGCACTAGGGGAGCGGGGTGTTTGGGTCCAAAAGCACCACTATGGGTCATCCGGTCCGGCAACTAGCATGCACAATGGATAGTCCGGACCCACAACTAGCACTACTGGTCATCCAAACCCAAAACTAACAGTATGGGTTGTTCGGACCCACAACTAGCACTAACTCATAACTAACAGTATGGGTTGTCCAGATCCATAACTGCACTACTGGTCATTTGGACCACAACTACCTTTATAGGTAGTCCCGACATGTAACTACCATTGGGGATCATCTGCTCCACGCGTCATGCGGTCAAATATCTACTAGCATGAGTCGTCCTACTCCTATCCTACTACTATCACTATCGTTCGCCTGGTCCCTTCCAGCACTATGGGTCATTCCGGCATGTTGTGACCACTAAGCAGTGGTGGAGCTTGAAGGCCAACTCTGGGCAGGCTGGGCGGGCCAAAATGGAAGAAATAGCATGTGGGCCGGAGTTATAAGGCCCAACAGTAAACAAAGTAGTGTATAAATTTCAAAATATTGGGTGGGCCATGGCCCATCCGGCCTTGCTGTAGCTCCGCCATTGCCACTAAGATCGGATAGTTATTGAGTTGTACAGCATCAGAGTTGCTCATATATTGCATAAAATCCATGTGTATTTAAGTACGATAGTGACTTGTATGACATCATTAATTATGCAAGAAGCTAAACATGTTGGTCACTAAAAACTACATCAACATATATATTTGACAAATATTTGAGTACACGAGGAAATAAATCCGTCCATTCTCTCTAATACAGTACCAGATACACAACCTATATGGCCATATCGATTATCGTCCTTCGGTTCTTCTATTCCATGTAGATCTTGAGTACATGCTCCGAAGTTTTCCATTTTAGTTTCTCGGCACATCATGCTACTATTTGATGACGAAGCAATACATCGATGGTGGTAGTGTTTGAGGAGTTCGCTGCCACATTCACACCAATAAAAAAAATTGACCGGCAGGTGAAAGATGCAACACAAGTAATCCAACAATCTCACATACGGAAACAGTCTAAAACAATCATGCATGCAATTCAAATTAAAATGTACTGTATTACACACAAAGTAACTGATGTCGCGACAAAGAAACTACAGGATTTTTCTTGTCAACAAAATGCATTTAACATCAAGTTTGCTGCCATCATGTCCTACACAACAAAGAAATATAATTACTCTAAAAGCTCCATCTGCTTGCAAAGCAATATTGGTTTCTTCATTGCTCCATGGTAGTTCCACCTTTTGTAATCTCAATTCTTTGTGGTGAAATCATATTCATGGGGCGATATTACTATTATTTTATCCACGTCAAAAAACATAAATTTAGTCTAGATAACAAATATTTTAACATCTGAAGAAGCTTCTTTGGTGCTTACTTGTATACCACGTCTGCTGTTTATGGCAAACAAGACCTGCAAGCATAAATGCCAACAGTTGAATATCCACCTTTCTCACAGTGCATTAGATGATTAATTTTGCCTCCATTCAAACATAATTCAGCTACCAATCAACCTGCTTGCAATTTTGTGAAGGGGTAGTCTTTGACTTCAATTTTGTGCCGCGAGAACAAGCCTGAAACCACACATTTTCCTTCACCTCTGAAGTTTAATAGTATACCAATACCATCAATGAAGAATCTGCAAACTGCTCACAGAAGTTTAATGGTTTCTGTCGAGAAGCAACAGTCAGATAGCGCGAGCATTGAACTGGACATACATTTTCTCTTCATGTCATAGTGAACTTGTAAGCATATTCACAAACATTACATCATCACTACTTGTTCAGAACAATCAGATCTGGAAATAGCTGCACTAAAATGAAAATTTTGGAGTCTCTGTACTCACAATTCAATAACATATTGAGAACCCATTCAAGTACGTGATTGGAAAAAAGAGCAGGTCATGCTGTTGTCTTGTTCTAGTTTTCAAATTATAACCGCATATGCATGATAGTAATCAGCGTTTCCAAATTGGAATCTGAAGGAACCAGATCACGAGTTGACTCACCAGAGTGGTAGTGCGAGAAGTAGCGTTGCATCCTCATCCTTGATCATCATCCTCCGTGTGATATGGGGGGCAGACGCAAGATCGAGCGTGTGAGGACGGCAGTGCACGACGACGAGGCCTTGTTCAGGTGGAGGTTCCCGCGAATGATGCGAACGTGGGCCAGGTCCTCGTCGTCGTCCTCCCCAGTTGAAGCCATCAGTCGCCGCCGTCGCCGTTGTCGTCACAGGGGCGGCGAGATACGACGATGCTTGTGCGACGAGTCGGCCTCCGGCTAGAACATGTCTACGTCAAAGTCACAATCCCTGACCCTCTCGCGGTTTCAGGAGACCACCGGATCCCAGTCCCGACCGCCGGGGAGTGAGGAGCCGGCTGCAGGCACAAACCTAGGCGGTGGAGCTCTTTTACGGTGATTGGAGGAAAAACGAAAAATGAGAGAATCAGGTCGGCCAAAAAATTACAGAGACTATTATACCCTTTCTATAAAAAAGTAAATCTTTAAATGATTTT
Source organism: Triticum dicoccoides (assembly GCF_002162155.2). Classification (NCBI taxonomy): domain Eukaryota; kingdom Viridiplantae; phylum Streptophyta; class Magnoliopsida; order Poales; family Poaceae; genus Triticum; species Triticum dicoccoides. The sequence continues at coordinate 59,405,336 of NC_041384.1, read as the reverse complement.
CCTAGATCTAACGGCTAGAAAAATTCAGAGGTGGAGTTACACGAAATTACGAGTCGTAACTCTCCAATCACCGTAAAAGGGCTCATTAAAATGATGTTAACCAGGTATTTAAAAAATGTTAAGCATATGTAATAAAATTGTTCCTTATGTATAATCAAAATGTACATTATGCACGAAAAAAGTAGACAAGTGTTGAAAAAATAAAAATGGAAAAACGATTAAAACCTGAAAGGAAAAAGGTGAAGGAAATCATACGTAAACAAAGGAAAATATACTGAAATTGGAAGAATAAAATACGAAAAAGGAAAGCCGAAAAACTGAATAAAAACCAGGTTGCATGCAATGGGAAAAAACCAAAAAAATAAAAAATGTACAATGTTGGGCCAGCCCACTATTTCCTACGCATAGTGGATTCCTTAGGAATCAGTACGAGAGAGAAATAACCATCGCGGTCTTATTCCGGAAGAGAGTTTTCTTTTTAAAAAAGCAAAAAACTGTTCGCTCCACAAGCCCACTGAGTTTGTTTTGCCATTCCGTCATGCATTACTTGCCTTTTCTTCATCGGGCCGCACGTCCCTATTCTGGATGTGTTTTGACTTTTGACGGTCAAAGCGTTCAACATCCAAACTGTTCTTGCTCTCACGTACAAAAATATATACTCCCGCACCGATGTGCTTCTATCTTGGGCGCCATCGGGAAGGAGCTCACCTCATTTACCCCACCAGTGGCGGAGCCAAGAATTTGCTCCTTGGTATTCCTTGCAATAGAAATATAAGATAGAATTTTTTTTGTGTGTGCAATAAGCTAGCAACATCAATGAGTTAATGACCTATATCAATATTAGTAGCAAAATATCGTTGTGGCAATATCAGTCTCTAACAGTTAAGAAAGATTACAAAACAACAAAGGAAATTAAAATATAACTCATTTTGTTCCTTAGTTGATTCTTAACATATTTCATTAGGAAAAATTATACCCTTTTAATGTTAGCAGTAGCCCGCAGCGTTTCTTCTTTGGGTAAAAAAATCAAGAATTGGCCTCGCAAGCTTCTACTGTTTTACGAAGAGTGATCGGCGCATTAGATACCTTCTCCGGAAGAGGTGTCGCAGATACGTAGGTGAAGCCGCGAAGTAGTCTTGCATGAGCATCATGTTCGCGAGATGGCGGTTGCAAAGGATGCAAAAACGGCCGACAGTCGATCCTTGCCGTCTCCTTCTGTTCCTATCCTCGAGCTCCTTCACGGTGAGGACCACCACCACCATATGTTGTCGATTGTTCTCGATCAGCGTCTCTATGTTCGATTCGTCGGACGAGGACGAATCCTCGAGAAAAAATTCCTCGCAAGGGCTCAAATCCATCTACAAATCGCAACGGAGCTCGCATGAACGGAAATCGTTTGCTAAATCAAACTTGAAGGGGTAGAAAAGGACTCACCGGTGGATCCAGGGCGGGCAGCGACTCGCGGCGGTTGATCCGAGGCGGCGGCGACCCGAGGGTGGCTGGGCACGACGGATACGGGGCGCCAGCGAAGCGGTGCGCGGACGGCGACAGTGGCGAGTGGCTGCGGAATGGGGGAGGGAACATGCACGTTGCTGAAATTTCCCTCCCGCCAACTGCTTTACCACTATACAGGGCACCGATAGGGCAGGGGGAAACCTGTGTTTTCGCGGGTCGTGGTGGGGGGCGTGTGCGGCAATTTGCCGCGCCCCTCAAAAAAATTTAAGGTTTAAGGATGTTTAAGGTGTCTGTGCAGGTCGCTTTTTCCGCACAAAACTATAAAAATTGACGGTTATTTTACAGTTCGGCGCGATATAAGGGGTCTGCTAGAGATGCTCTTAGTAGGTTGCTGACAGGACGAGTACATAGATGCATTTAGGGGAGCAGGCCAGGAAGGTACACATGGAGTGGATTGCATACAGGTTTCAACTTGTGGGCTATGGCTGGACCGGTGTGTATATTGTATATACAATACATACATATATATAATATTTTTCCTGCTAAAATCATTGGTATTCCATGGAATACCAAGGAAGACCCCTGGCTCCGCCAATGTACCCCACTACCATCACTGGATGGCATCATCCAGAGGTTGGTGTGTCGCGCTAGTGAATGTTCTGATGAACATGATAATTTTCTCCTCAGTTGCAACGCACGGGCATATGTGCTAGTGTATTCAAAATATAGACATTTTCGTCTAGTTTATATGAAATCCGGCCGTGTTTGCACGGATTTCGTTTGGTTGGTTCGAACTGTTGTCAAAATGTATGCGGCTACGTTCGATGGTGCCTCCTGCATCTGTGACCGCGGGCTAGTCCCTCCTGTCCGCAGATGAATGCGGGAGGAAATCTGCGATTCGGCGTTGGAGATGCCCTAAGGGCGTCTCCACGCAAGCCTTCAGAACAGACATCGTAAATGTCCGCAGACATATAGGAGAGGGAGCCATGCAATGGTATCCTGCACATTTTTCATAGTTGTCTGGTCCCATCCAATGGCATTCCCTGGTTTTTGAAGAGAGAAAGAGGGAAGAGAGGAGAGGACTTAGTGTGTGGGGCACATGGTGACTTTTGGTTCGTCATCTGGATGTCCAGACTCCTTCATTGCTCTAGGAGATTTTCTTTCAATATAGTGAATTTCGGACTTGTAGTCTGATACATGGACTTTTTTGTTGACAATGTGAATATATTAATATCGCGGAGATACCAATTACACCCAACATCTGCAACAACGGAATGCCATAAAGACATTATGAATGCACACAGCCAAACGACAAAAAAAGAAGAAAAAAAATCCCGCTACAGTGATGGTACATGGACATTTAAAAGACCATGTTGGATGATAAAAGAAGTCCGGACACTGTGATCCAAAAATATGTATAGGTGCACTTTAAGGGTCTACTTTGAAGATGCCCTAAACCCACATAATGGCACGTCTAGAGTTTTTAAGGAGCACACCTTCCGGTTTGTAAAGACCACGCGTGTTCCTAGATTAACAGCTCAACTAATGTAATACGAGTTGTTTATCATTAGAAAGTAGGCCATTATAACTTTTTAATGGTACAATTTTTGTGATATATAAGCTATATTACATTGGTCAAATTCTCAATCAGGGACACAGATGAGTCTTCCAAACCAGGAGAGAGGGAGTATAACGAAGCGGTATTAGCAGATCTTCGCTTAGCACATGGGTGAATGGATCACCCAATTTTGCAAATGAACCCTCACTGACAGGTGCAAAATTGCCCCGAGTGACGAGTTTTACAACCAAATTCTATTTGACAAGTTTGTCAAAATAGGGGCACAATCATGCATGTCGCTAGTAGCTAAAGTCAGCCCAATTCGATGCTTCCCGTTATTCATTCATTGCGCCCCTGCAAAGACTTTTTTTAATTTCTGGTCTTATGTTTTTTTCTCTGGGTTTTCCTTTCCAGTTTTAATGTCAGATGCCTAAAAATGTCGGTAGAGCAGCGGCTAACAATATATTACACTCGTTGGTCAGCAAAAAAAAGCAAGCCGTTAGGATTAAAAGAAATCAGACCGCTGAAAATGCATGGAAATGAGACCCGGCGGCCACAAACACTAGTAGCCTGATATGTCCGGAAAGATGTTCAGTTTTAATGTCTTTGAAAGCAAAAGAAGCCAGCCGAGGCAGGGATTAAAAGAAACCAAACGGCAAAAAATGCACAGAATTGAAAATCCGACGGCCGCAAACACTAATAGCATTCGATGGTTTGAAAGATGCACAATTTTAATATCTCTAGATATGATACGTATGGTAAAAATCCCTAGAGATATACAAAGAAGTAAAAAACTACTATTTGCTTTTTCATAGGAGAAATCTACATTTTGGCCACTAGAAAGAAGAAAAGTACAACTCTAGTAAGTCCCAGAGGGACAAAACATCGAGTCCGTCGTGGATCAGCTAAAGGCTAGCCCATAAAGGGAGGAGCTCGGTCGATTTGAACAAGGAGAGTAGACCGTTACAAACTCAGATTGATATAGTTAATTGTCTACATGTGCGCCCGACACCCCTTCTGTCCAACCGCCACAATTACATTGATCAAGATTTGTTTCCGATTGACATTGCAACTTACTAGACGAACGAGTAAGTTTGTACCCTTCTAGTTTCAAGTACTACAAAAGCTCATCGCTATCCTATTGCCGACTGGTCAAGTTAACTAGTTCATACTTTCGTCCATTGTTGTATGACAAACTCATCAGCCGCGCTTGTGGCCGTTCAAGAAACCTCATTGTAGACATGTCTAATTTGATTGTCGTCGGCTTTTCAGTGGATGTAAGGGCAGCGACAACCTTCGATGGTCATCAACGCCAAGGCGCCAACCTAGCCAGTAGGAACAACTTCAAAACCGAAGGTACAAACATGAATTGTATGAAATAAAATATTGTTTTATACTAAAATGCAATAGGATATTCTAGTTTTTGTGGTCATAAAGAAATTTATACTAAAATTTTATACTTTATTGTACATAATTTAGCATATTGAGTGGTAATGAGTACATTTTTTTATTACTTATTGGCATTACTTAAACATATAACAAAGTTGTTACATATTAGATTTAATGGTATTTGTTAAACAACCGTAACATATATTATTGAGAAAAACTTGTGTTGTGCTAGATTTAATTGTATTTTATAATAAAATTGTATTCTTCATTTATTTTTTGGCAATTGCGTCAAGTACATCTCGTGTATCATATTTATGATAGAAATGTCTAAAGCATTTGGCCTGAAAGTTATCACAATAGCTATTTTTAGTGTTTGATTAGCTAAGTGTACTTGTAGAAACTTGTAGGGCGTAAATTGAACCGTTGGCATGATTGTTTTAACTCTTCTTCCTATTCAAATGTTTCTTGCAATTCAAGATAAGTTCAGTAATAAGCTAACAACACGATATTTGGTATTGAAATACATTTAGTATTCACCGGCAAATAAAAAATGTAATGAATTTCGGAGGCACTTGTAGAGGATAAACTAACACCCAGTGTCTCTTCTCAAGTTGGACATTAATAGGTAGCCTTTCAAATATGTTCGATGGGAACATTTGCTCGATCTTATACAGAGAAGAAGGTTCCCTTCGACGTGTTTTGATTGGTTGGCATGGTGTTCTAGGCAGCTAGCATGGTTGCATGAGAGATGTCTTTGTCAGGGGGATACTTGTGGCCGCTCTTGTTTGTTCTTGCTATTTATCTACTTCAACACGTTCTAGACATGGCCACGGCCAATGTTGCCCTTGACAGATTGCGAGGTCGGGATACTTGTCCCGGCACCTGTTTATACACAGACAATGCAACTTTTTTTGTTGTGCCTGCTGATCCACTTATGCACATTCTAGACTTGTATGAAAAGATCCAGAGCTTGCTTTGGGTGGGTTAGGGCTATCTTTGCGATGATGTACATATGGATAGTTTCTATGATGTGACTACCATAGCAATGAAAGATTGCAATTGTTTGGTTCTCTCCTTGGATTGAGGGACACCAGCTGAAGGATATCATGACGTCCATTTTCGCAAGCTCTAAGTGCAAAAACCCGCAAAAAAAACTCAAAGTGCCAAAAGATCATTGCTAACAGAGCTTTGGAGCATAGCCACAGGATTAGCAACATCAATTTCAGCTTGGGTCTCTCGGCCCAACACATCAATTACTATTTGTTAATCTATGGGTCAAATTGCAAGACACCTACCTGGCTACCTTAGCAACGACATCGTCCAGAACCTCACCACTTCGGGTAGGTACCGCGGTGTGGTCTGCATACTATACACAACTTGAGACAACTTATGTTTTGGTTTTCATCTTTTTTGTGCGGCTGACTGGTTGTAAGTGAAGAGGGTGGCTGAGTTGTGGCTATGTCAATTGTGTAAAACGGAAGGGAGTCAGCCGCACTTCTGTTGTTCAAGTGTAGATTTCTAGGTGCATTTTGGTTGAGATTAAAGTTTGGCTATGCCTTGATGAGATCAATACCAAGCATTGCAACAAGTTCAAATCGGTCATGGATTGGTGGTGTTCCATGATCATCATCAATGGCATCATGCCCGTCGTTTCAAAAGGATACACCAAAGCTCATTTCAAAACTAACTGCCGATAGAAGCAGCTAATTCAAGACAATATATGAAGAGAAATAGGAAATGTGGCAATACATATAAATTCAGAGTCTCAGGTTAGCCGGCCAACTGTTCTCTCCACCTGCACGGATTTTACATTGAAGATAGTATATACGCACGCATGCATACAAAAGTACTCCTCGGAATCAAAATATAAGACGCATTATTATTATTATTATTATTATTATTATTAAGAAAAGACGTTTTTTGACGCTCAAAAAGCATTTTATATTTTGATGCCGAGGTACAATACGTCAAACAGAAGGCCCGGCCTAGCTGTATACCAAATACAATGCGTATAGCGGGAAGCCCTCCCTGGCCGAAGGCAAGGAGACCACATTTGTGGACCAACTTGTGGTTGGATGGTTAGCAGGACAATAGTATCATCCGACCATCAGGTTTAAATCCTGGTGCTTGCATTATTTCTGGATTTATTTCAGGATTTCCGACGATGCGCGTTCAGTGGGAGTAGACGTTCTCGTCGACTACAAGGCGCCTGTGGTGACTTGGTCAATCTTAAGATGATATGTCGGCTCAGTCTCTCGCATGTACTCATAGGGGTAGGGTCTGCGTATGTATTCATGCGGATGAGTGTATGCGTGTGTATATGAACGCCTACGTATGCGTATGTACCGTGTTCTAAAGAAAAGGAAATCCTATTTTGGAAAAGATACTTTGCTTTGTGCCATATAAAAAAATGGAAGAAGAAAAAAGAAAGGCGTGGAGAAATCTTATCTGTATGTCGGCCGGCCACGGGAAAGAAGTGGAATACGAGTCCAACTAACAAGTCCGAGAGGGAGACGATCGAATGGATCGAGCTCGTGCTGACCGACCGACTCGGATCGACACATACGTTCGATCGCCTGCATATATTGCCGCCGTCTAGCTTCCACGATCTCATCAGGTCATCGAGAGCGTACGTGAAGTCCTCGACGAGCACCACACCCCCGCCCACCGGTCGACTCCACCAAGAGCGAGCGCAGTTCCGGCGAGGGGACATGTCCGTCCGCCCATAAATACTGCGCAGCCCTTCTGGCGCTGGTGGGGGCAGGGATGATCCTAGAAGAGCAGGCGCAGTCAAGTAGACGTCAAGCCAGACAACAGCAACAGCTTCTGGACCTCAAGGCGGAGCTGAAGAAGCAGGAGCTGCGTCAACAAGCTGTGCAAGCGCAGGTCAACGTGCTGCTCAAGGAACGCAACGGGAGCTAATCAACCTGTACGATCTCCATTACATTTTTTTCAGGGATCTCCCTTACCTTGTTTAGTTTATTATGAACGGAATAAAATGATTGATTTGTACTCGTGATTACTAGTCCCTTTTCTTTTTTTGACAATTGTTTTTCCTTCCAGCCAATACCAGCGTCAGTATATCTTTGAGAAAATGGAACATATCAGGGTGTGCCCTAATTCACAAAAATGATTTACATCTAAGTTTAGAAGTACAAAGCATCTCAAACATAATAAAATTACATCGACATTCCAACACCACCAAACGACCAATACAGCCGCCAGAACAAGCCGCCGCCGCTCCCCTATCGAACCCAGCTTGACCTTGTCAGTGACAACCGAGTCTTCATGCACGTGCCCCTAAGGACTGGCACTCCAGAGCCGCAGTCGTCGCCATTGAACCCATTAATAGATCCAAATCAACTGACACCAAATCTCGCCACACGACGAGAAACACTAGCCTCACCGCCCGAAGGAGACATCAGGAATCTACGCCGAAGCCCCGACGACTATGTCCAAATGGACGAACTCGAAAGACAAAAGAAGCCATCCGTCCGAGCGCCGCATCTGCGAGGACCAAGGAAACCTAACCTAAACTACCACTAGGAGAGGGGGCACCAGGATTCTCCTCTCCATCACCGATCGCTAGAACGGCAAGCAAAGAGGAAGCGAATTCACGAGCTCATCGGTGAAGTTTCAAGAGGAAAGTTTGCCCTACCGTCAAGCGTTAGGGGAGGAACCTAGCTAAAGGCAAAGTAACATTCATTGTTTTGTATCCGTAAGAGCATCTACAGCTGGGCACCTCAAATCGGCCTGATCGGTCACAAAATTTCGACCCAAATGGGCACCTCAAACGAGTCTCGAACGAGCGGGCTAACTGACACCCCTCAGAGCATCTACAATGCCAACCGCCTGACCGGGCGCTTATGGAGGAAAAAGTTAATATTACTATAAACAAAAAAAGATCTAAGAGCGCTACTCTCCAACGGCAGGCGCTAATCTTGGGCGCTAATTTCATGGCAATTAAACTATCTACGCATCTCATGTGGATTAAAAAGGAAGGAAGCGCCGGCGCACATCTTTGCGCCCCGCGGCGTCCGATGCGAGGATTTGATTGCCTTAACTGCCAATCGACCGGAAGATTGATAGGAAAGTAATCCTGGCGTCTCGAGCGCCTCGCATTGGACATGCCCTCATGCTACCACGCCACGCCATATTCGCACTGCCACGCGTTGCCACCCCACCCCGCTGACACGTGATGCTGCTCCGCCTCTATGTCCCGCTGATCACCGTCACACCAAAGTTCACGGCCGCATCACCGCTCACCCGTGTCACTGATCTGCGGGCCCTAGGTTTGTTTGTTGAATAGAAAAAAAAGGAAATATGTTTTTTAGGAGAGCTGTTGGAGTTGCCCTTGGATGTGCAACTTAGGTCACATCTAGGTGTGCTTTAGCAAAACAATTAGAAAAGCATGTCTCCATAAACCAGAATACTGGGAAGCGCACAGAAATGATGGAACCGCTGATGCACCGGCGGGTGGACCTATCAAGCCAAATAACGGGTGCAAAAATGTGGCAAGAGGATACAGCACACTAGCTCAAAGCATCCGAAAGCACCGCAAGCGTACAGTAGGCACCAAAATGGGAAGGCTACAGCCATCATTCATTCACGCAGCCACTAAATTACACAATGCGCTCCGGAGTAAACCATTTTGAGGGGCAGCCAAAATTTATTACCCTATCGACACGCTGTGAAAGGCGAAACCACCTTTCTGAAACTCAGATGCAATCTTTCCGTCGCCGCGAAAATGCTGATCGCTACGCATTGTAAGAGTGAGGAGGTAAAGTGGAGAAATGCACAACACAAAGAAAAAAACGGTGTGGTCAATTGGGTCAGCTGCCTTTCTCAAGATTCTCAGCTTCTCGCCGCTGCCTCTCTTTCGCCTCCTCGCGTAATCTGTCCTCCTCTCGCCTCAACGCTTCGGCCGCCTCTTCCTCGGCCTCCTCTCGCTCCCTGCGCTCATCCTCCGCGTCCTCTCTTTCATCAAGATAATCAAACTCCTTTTCTGCAGCCATAGCCTTCACTATAGGATCCCGCAGCTCGGATATCAAACCTCCACCAACCTTGTACTCCTGCTCGTCGCCGACAAGGAATAGCCGCTGGTCAGGGCCTGTCGCCATCGGTATGTCAACAGCAAGCAGCTTCATGTCATACTGCAAACGAATTAGAGCAAGGTCAGAAAATTTGCTGTCATTGGGATAATAATACCATTCGTTTACTACTTTCTCAAGCAGGATGAGATCTTATGTTAGCTCTCTTCATATATGCAGTAGTATATACTCCCTCTGTAAACTAATATAAGAGCGTTTAGATCACTATTTTAGTATTCTAAACGCTCTTATATTAGTTTACGGAGGGAGTAATACTAAAAGCAGTGATTTCTGGATGGCAGGGAATGGGCAAACACCAAAACTAACTATTTGAATACAAACGACCAGTCGATCATAATGTTGTATGACAGAAATATCATCTTTCTATGATAAACTTCGTTCATTTCTGCATAAGGGCTGCCAAAAAAAACTGACGTAAGCACAAGATTGTGCTTTATGTTTGAAGAGTAACCAACAATCTGGTGGAAATTTTCTTCACTTAACTCTACCTTTGGAATAAATTGTTCAAGTTTTCACTCACACACTAATGGTCCGGTACGGCGGTACTTAATTATATGGTCCATGCATAAGTACCAGACTGTTCAATCTGGAGGTACTGAAGTAGAGGTTTCTACAAAATAGAGAAGAACATTTTAAATACCTGTCCTTTTTTCTTCTTGACCTCAACACTTACAAGACCCTTTCTTTCTGATCCTTTGATGGGGAAGATAAGAAAGCACCGTTTGCCACCAACCCTAAATTTGAAGTCCTTTAGTTTAGGGCCTCCACCAGACATAACATATGCTCTGACATCAGTGCCAGCTAAGGGTGCACCCATCACTTCAAGGATTGCAGCAGATGTATTGAGCTTTGTCATTGCAATCCTGTAAACCTTGTCAGGATTTATGGTGAACCTTGCACGTGCGTACATGCCCTATGACAAACATAGACAAATGAAATCATTTAATTTCCCCAAAACCATCGCATCATCTGTCTAGCAAAGCTGCACAAAAAAGCCTAGATTGCCAACTATACCCTTCTATGAGTAATCAACATGATACTATAGCAGAGGATAAAACAAAAAAGGTGCAGAAGATAAAACAGAAGGTGCCACTGAAATTTTGTGATGAGCTATAACGTGCTGCAGGTGCAAGTAGACTACTTATTGTAACTTACCAGTTTACGAATTCACACACCCTAGTATTTTTACACTCTGTCGCTGCACCTCAGCAAACAAAATACTCTTCACCATAAACTTAATATGGACAAGGCCATGAGCACCCAAAAGTCAAGGGCTTCTATGTTTCAAGGGATTTTCTTAGCATTTGGAGGATGCAAACCACAATATTTTGATTTTTAGGACTACAATCCGCAATATTTTTCTATGACCTCCTCTGCTCTATTTCATAGCAAAATTTCCATCGTCTAACGCATCTTGAGAAGAATACTAGTTTTCTGATGGTGCAACCAAACATAATCTCAAGAGGGTGTGAAACTACAATCCTACATTGTCTCTATTCCTGCATTTTTTTCAATCATATGAATCAAAGAGGCCCAAATTACTGTAGCGTCCATGCGGACCAAAAATGACATAAATATGAACGAGCGACGGTATTATAAGTATGCCTGTCCTGTACTCTGGTTTTGTGATTAAACTTCTACTGACATTTTGAAACACAGCATAGGCCCTTGATTTGTTGCCCTACATGGTAAAGCACCATGTGCGTACCAATTCTCAATGAATATCTACATAGTGGATTCTGATGCATCATCTATAGTTAATGACAAAATTTACTTTATGAACAATAGAAAAATTTGTTTCTTGAGCAATCAAAGGTGCAAGTACAGAATGAAAGTAATGTGTCCTATGGTTTTCTGGAGGTGCAATCAAACATCATTTCAATCCCCTAGGACTCAAGAAGGCGTGATACTGTAATCCTACGTTTTCTCTATATTCCTATAAAAAAATTCATGGTAATCAAAGAGGCCCAAATTACTCATGCGCACCAAAATGACAAGACACATGAACAGGCGACATTGTTATAAGCATGCCTATCCAGTACTTTGGCTTAGCAATTAACTGGCAGTGATATCTTGAAACAAGGTGTACACTCGATTTGTTGCGCTATATGGTAAAGCATCATCTGCGAGGGCAGTAGTTGCCAGGGCAATCAACCACTATCTAAGAACCCAGTACCAGTTCTCGATGGACATCCACTTGGTGAATCCTGATCGTTCCTCTATGTTTAAGAACAAACTGTATGAGTCAGTGCATTTACCCTACGAACAACAGACAGTGAATTTGGTTCTTAAGCAATCCAATGTATAAGTACAAAACGTAAGTAATGGCTGGTGGCAGCTCAGATGTAATGGTAAATCCAAAGGAAAAATATCTTCACACTGATAGCACGGTAATATGGTATGATCTGCACATTTCTAGCATGGGATGCCAGCCGATCAGGGTGAAGTGGTCTCTTTTAGGAACAGTGTGGCAATTTTGGAAGCATGGCATATACTGCACAGTTTGAAAGGGAAAAATACAGTGGCATTGCAATCCCTACGAAATGAACCGCCTAGAATAATACTGAAGGTTACCCAGAATACCTCACAAAGCTAGATTGTGAGCATAGCCCCGTGACATTACTGGAATAGTTTCGCCATTTGTGCACTACTATATGTCCGCTAGTTAAACCTATCCGAGACATTGGTTATGTGCAATAAGTGGACCAGAATATACTGTTTCACTGCTCCCCCTCCCTCCCGCGGCGCTCCCGCGAGCGCCCGGGGGGAAAACCCTAGCGCCGCCTCCAGCCCCCCCTTCCTCGAGCCTTCCTCCCCTCGCCGCCGCCTCGACGTACTGGCGGGCAAAGCCCGGCCAGTGCTGGCGGCGGCGGGGCCCTTTCCTTCCCCCTCTCGGCCCGGCAGGCACGGGCTTCCGGGTCGGGCGGCGGCGCGGCGTTCGCGTGGGGCGCGGCGGCGTGGCGGCAGCAGCTGGCGGCGGCGACGCGAGTTGTGGGCGGCGGCGTGAAGGGGTTGCAGCGGAGGTGGTGCGCGGAGGGCTCCGGCGGCGGCGTTCGGCCAGATCTGGGACCTGCCGGCAAGGGCCGCGGACGGCGTGGGCTGCGGGCGTCCGCCCCTACCGTGGCCTCGGCTGGTGGTGGTGGAGGCGCAGCGGCGGTGGCCGGTGGGCGTGCTGGTCGGGATTCAGTCGTCCCGTCGGTTGGACGACGACGGCAGGGCAGATGGGCTCCCCGGTGAGTATTCTTGGCGTTCGGCGGCTGTACTTGGGGTCCCTCTTGCCGGTGGTCGAGTCTGCGTCGATGGCCTTGCGCCGTGCTGCGTCGGCCGCTGAGGTGGGGCGGCACAGGGGTGTGTCCGGTGGGGAGGCTGGCTGGAGGGATGGATGGCGCCGACTTGCTCGGGTCCCCGTCACTGGTACAGGGGTGTGCCGGTCCGGATGCGTCCGCTCCCCCACCTCCCCCTTTCCCCGGCCGCGTGTTGGCTGTTGCAGCTCCGGTGATGTTCAAGGCAGGATGTATGCTGCGGTTCGTCGGTCAGTGGTGTTCCTTTGGTGCAAAGTTGATCTCTTTGGATGGTCTTGGGGGTGTCTGGATGTTGGGCGGCGGCCCTGGCGGCGGGAGGCGTGGCGTTCGGGGGCGGAACCTGCGTCTCAGGTGCGGACGAGCAGCCATGGTTTCGCGGGGGACGTGGCTGCGGGTGGTTGGCGGAGCAAGGGTGTGTCGGCGGGGTGCGAGCACCGGGGTTCATCACTTGCCCAGTTTCTGGCCGTCGGTGGCGGCGTCCGTGGACGTCGTATCCTTCTTGAAGGCTCCGTCGCGGTGCTCCCACCCCCT
>NC_041384.1:59370514-59391417 GCF_002162155.2 Triticum dicoccoides | reverse complement strand
GAGGGGAAGGGGGTGGGGGTGGAGCGGAGGAGGAGGTGGCGGTGGATGGTGTGGAGGGCTCGCCGCGAGGAGGTGAGCGCGGCCGCCGCCATGGGGATCGAGATCGGGTTCGCACCTCGCGGCAGTGGTGGGGGAGGGGACGAAGGAGTCGATGGAAGGAAAGGGAGGATGGCTGGCCTGGTTAGACTCGACTGCCTCCACCAGGTTGGACTCACTAGAACAGATTTTTTTTTTGAGATAATTACAACTACGGTACCTGTACTATCCGGCGCGTAACAAGACAGTCCTGGCACTCGTCCATTGCTCCGATACGGTCCTCAAATACGCAGAAACGCTCCAAAACGGTCCTCTGTGCCTATCTCATACGAACCTGGCTACTCCTCCCGTACGTGCGAGGCCCAGACCAGTGCCACGTCAGCGCACGGGCTGGTCGAGCCGAACCGGTTAAAGCGGACGGGCGGCGCACTGGTAGACCAAAATTCCCCATTACCTCCCCAACCCTAAATCACAAAAATCCTCTCCTCTCCTCTCCTCTCGACGGGCGGCGATAGCATGACGGGGAGCCCTGTTTCCGGCCCCGTCAACCGCGGCAAGGTTGGGTGACGCACGCACGATGCTGGCGGTGCTATCGGTGGCTGGACGTGTGGTGCCGGGCGTGTGCTCCTTGCTCGCACGTTGTCGGAGTAAATAGCCATGGGTAGCCTAGCCGGCTTCCCCTGACCCTTCTGAAAAAATTACGAGCCCGCCCGGCTCTCAAGAATCCAAGACATGGGGCCGCCTTCTCGTTGCTGGCTGTCCCCCAGGCCGGCTTTCGAAAGGCGGCCCGACTTTGGCCCTCATGAAGAAAGCCATGGGAGGGCCGACTTCGAGAAGCCGGCCGCGAGGAGGCCGACTCCAAAAAATCGGCTCCCATAAAGCGGTCGAGACCGTACCCTCAAAGTTTGCATCCACCTAGCGACGATGAGACGGGGCGTGGCAACAGTACAGCCTGTCACCCCCAAATCCCGGAACACGATCGGCACAGTGCGCCGTATGGGTGACCATGACCCGTCCGACGCAACACTGTTGCCATGCCGACCCTGATGCCATCCACGACGAACTACCAGCGCGGCCCACGGGCGGTGGGTCCCTTCGGGCAGAGAGACACCCGAAGGCGGCCACACCTCCCCCAGTCGGCCCAAGAGAGAGCCGGCTCCCCGCAGCCGGCTTGCCATCTTCCTCGAAGGAGACACCCCATTAAGGAGACAAGACGCGGTGAGGCTACAGCGATCGCCCGCCGGGCGGCGACACTGTAGCCACACCTACCTCGACGAAGCCCACGTCACCAAGATAGAGCAACAGTAACCAGCCGCCGACCAGGTCCTGGACAGTGGGGCCTGCCTGTCGACCAAGGCGCCGGCAGCCGGCGGGACCCACCAGTCGGCGGGCCCCGGCAGCCGGCGCAGAAGCCGGCGAGCGCAGTCACAGACGGCTGGGCCCCGCGCCCAGTCGGATTACCATTGTACCCCCGGGGGGTAGGCCTATATAAACCCCCCGGGGCGCCCATGCAAAGGGTTGGACCCCCAGCTAGTTTTAGAGACCACACAAGGAGAAGAAGCAAGCTAGTCGTGCCCTTCTTCCTCCTCCCACCGAACAGCTCAAGGAGCATTGTGTAGCTACTTATCCATCTAGTGATCATGCGGAGACCCTGCAGAGCATCAGTAGGGGTGTTATCTCCACGGAGAGCCCCGAAGCTGGGTAAGATTCACCGGCGTGCATGTCTTCGCCTCATCCCGTTTCCAGGCACCGGCGACGTCTTACTGGCTCCCACAATGATAAGCCACCCGTTGGCATATGTCGCCCCTACCACCCGACATTTGGCGCCCACCGTGGGACCAGGTGCACCGTCGTCCGGAGACCTGTTCTGGACGGGAACCCTCTTCCTCCCCAGCGAGCGCAGCCAGCCCGGCACGCCCGATGGTGCTTGCCACGACGCGCTGCAAGGCGTCACCAGCATCTGCGCGGCGAGCAGCCTCGCCAATCTCCTCGACGAAACCCTCATCTCCGACGAGCTCGCCTCCGATGCGGGCACCGACCACCTCGCCAACCTCCTCGGCCAGCTCCATGTCTCCAGCGAGCTCGCTGTGGATCTAGAGTCGGTTGGCTCCACCGACCCGATGCCTGTCGACTCCGACACGGCCTCCTTCGACACCTTCCCCACCAACGTTGCGATCTACAACGACCCGCTTCCTCGGACCGATGGCCGCGATACTGTCACCACCGAAGTGATGGTCGTCGGCCACGGCGGCCCGGCCGACGAGAGCGCCCATGACGCCCCGCACGCGGTGGCCCATGACTTGTCCACCCCCCTCCCGGCTGATGCCGACGACGAAGCACTGGAGGCGCGCGGCCTCGCCCTCCTCGCAGAGGGCCGGAGGCTAGCTTCCGTGAGACGCCTCACTGAGGCCTACCAGCGCGAAGCTGACCGCGCCGCCTTCGGCATGCCGGCCCCGGGAGGGCCAAGCCGGGCCGGCATTGTCAAGCAACGCGGCGCCATCATCGCCGACATGCTGGGAGTCGACCGCCCGGTCTATGCCACTCCGCTCGAGAACTTGCATGCCGCCCAGGCAGCCGTGGACGAGTTGGACGGCTTGGAGGCCGAAGAACTCCCCCACATGACCCGGCGCATCCAGCAACTGATTGACGCGGCCGCACGGCGGCACGAAGCCGACGCCCGCGCGGGAAGCCCTCCCCCGCGCCGAGATCACGGCGCGACGTCCCGGACACCGACTACGAGCAACGCCCATGCGCGGCGCGAGAAAGAGCCGGCGGCCAGCCGAAGCCGGACCCAAATCTCCATCGAGCGAGATGCGGATGGCCATCCCCGAGCCATGGAATGGCGGGGCAACCCGCCTCCGCCTCGACCCCATGGAGAGAGATATCCCACCCCGCCGCCAGTGGCGCACCCGACTCTCAGCGGCCGACTAGGGGCTGGAAGAAGAAGACGATGTCAGCCCGCCTTGTTTCGGCCCCCGCATCCGCGACGAGCCTTTCCCCAAAGGGTTCTCGCTCCCAAGAGACACGCCCAAGTACAACGGCTCCGTGAAGTCGGAAGATTGGTTGATCGACTACTCCACGGCGGTCAGCATAGCCAGCGGCAACCGGCGTGTTGCCGTGAAGTACGTACCTCTCATGCTGCAAGGCACGGCGCGGACCTGGCTCAACAGCCTCAAGCCTTTCAGTATCAACAGCTGGCTAGATTTCACCGAAGCTTTCATCCTCAACTTCACCAGCACCTACAAGCGGGCCCCCAAGCCCAGGCAGCTCTCCCTGTGCGTACAGGGCCTAGCCGAGTCCACTCGCGACTACCTCACGCGTTGGGCCGAGCTCCGCAATTCTTGCGAGGGGGTGCACGAGGTGCAAGCCATCGAATACTTCACTGCCGGGTGCCGAGAAGGTATCCTCCTCAAGCACAAGCTCCTCTGCGATGAGCCGACTACCCTCGATGAGCTTCTGGACATAGCAGACAAATACGCCACCGCCGACTCTCCGATGAAGACCGAGCTCCGGGTAGACACGTCCGGGAAAGTACTCAACCCGACGCCCAAGACGCCGGCAGGGGATTCCGGCCGACGCCCACACCCGAACGACCACAAGCGCAAGGGCCCTGCGCCGCCTCCCGCCAGTCGGCAGGTGGCCACGATCGAAGACGTGCTGCCTGAAGGGTGACCCGCGCCCAAGAAGCCCAAGGGCGGCCGGCCGGCTTGGCAACCGGCTTTCTCCTATGAGCAAACTCTCGACGCCCCGTGCAAATTCCATAGCGGCGCGAAGCCGTCCAACCACACAACCCGGAAGTGCCATTGGCTCACCTGAATCTCTAAAGGCGAGGGGCTCGCGCCGCCTCCGCCTACTGGCCCGCCGCCTCCGGCTATGCCGCCTCCGGCCGCCCGGCCCGCAGTCGGAGCCGTGCACGACGAGTTCCCCGACGAGCAAGCAACCTACATCGTCTTTACAAGCCAGCTCGAAGACCGGCGCGACAAACGCCGAGAGCACCAGGAAGTCAGCGTGGTCGCTGCCAACCCGCCGGACACATGCATTGGTCAGAAAAACCCATCAGCTGGAGCCGGGCCGACCATCCAGAGGTGATGTCGTCTCCCGGCTCTTATGCGTTGGTCCTGGAAGCCACCCTCGCGACGGACAGACACGCTGCCTGCTTCTCCCGCGTGCTGATAGATGGCGGGAGCAGCATCAACATCCTGTACCGTGACACCCTGGAGAAGCTAAATGTCAAGACGAAGCAGCTCGCCTACTCGGACAGTGTTTCATGGCATCGTACCCGGCTTGTCCCGCGCCCCCATTGGCAAGATCAAGATTGATGTACTCTTTGGGGACAAGGAGCATTTCCTCCCGGAAGCAATCTGGTTTGAAGTGGTGGACCTGGAGAGCCCCTACCACGCGTTGCTTGGCCGACCCGCCTTGGCCAGGTTCATGGCAGTTCCCCACTATGCATACCTCAAGATGAAGATACCAAGTTCCAAGGGCGTCATCACCGTAGCCGGCGATTACAAGAAGTCTTCCGAGTGCGCTGCCGCCAGCAGCCGGCTGGCTGAGTCCCTTGTGATTGCCGAAGAGAAGAAGATGTTGGACCGGGTCGTGGCCATGGCCAGCAAGCAGCCAAACCAGTCCCCCGACCCCAAGGAGTATGATGCCCAAGGATCTTTCCAACCGGCCAAAGAAACCAAGAAGATACCCCTTGACCCCGAGCACCCCGAGAGGTTTGCCGTCATCGGGGCAAGCCTGAACAACAAATAGGAAGGCGAGCTCGCTGATTTCCTCCGTGAGAATCGGTACATCTTTGCATGGTCCCCCAAGGACATGCCGGGTGTTCCGAAGGAATTCGTCGAGCACAAACTACATGTCCAAAAAGACGCGAAACCAGTCAAGCAGCCCCTCCGCCGACTATCAGAGGAAAAGAGAAGGATTGTAGGGGAGGAGATAGCCCGGCTTCTGGCAGCCGGCTTCATTATGGAAGTCTTCTTTCCAGAGTGGCTTGCCAACCCGGTCCTTGTGTTAAAGAAGAAGAACAAGTGGCGCATGTGTATAGACTACACAAGCCTCAACAAGGCCTGCCCTAAAGATCCCTTTGCCCTGCCGAGGATTGACCAAGTGATAGACTCCACGGCCGGATGCGAGCTGTTGAGTTTCTTGGATGCTTACTCAGGATATCACCAGATAAAGCTAGATCCGGACGACCGCCTGAAGACCGCCTTCATCACGCCATTTGGAGCCTTCTGCTACCTGACTATGACATTCGGCTTAAGAAATGCCGGTGCCACTTTTCAGCGTTGCATGCAGAAGTGCCTCCTCAAGCAACTCGGCAGAAACGCTCACGTCTACATGGACGACATTGTGGTGAAGACGGAGAAGCGCGGCACCTTGCTGGAAGACCTCAAAGAAACGTTTGAGAACATACGCCGGTTCCAAATCAAGCTCAACCCCGAGAAATGCGTGTTCGGAGTGCCAGCCGGCCAGCTCCTAGGCTTCCTGGTCTTCGAACGCGGCATCGAATGCAACCCGGTGAAGATCAAGGCCATCGAGAGAATGGCGATCCCCACCAAGCTTCGAGACATCCAAAAGTTCACCGGATGCTTGGCCTCCTTGAACCGCTTCATCAGCCGGCTCGGAGAGAAAGCTCTCCCCCTCTACCGCCTCATGAAGAAGAGCACTCACTTCGAGTGGAACGACCAGGCCGACCAAGCTTTTCACGAGCTGAAGAAGATGCTGGCCACGCCGCCCGTCCTAGCGGCGCCGACTGAGAAAGAGCCCATGCTCCTTTACATTGCCGCAACCAGCCGGGTGGTCAGCACCGTCATCATAGTCCAACGCCCAGAAGAAGGCCGAGCTCAGCCGGTCCAGAGGCCGGTGTATTATTTAAGCGAGGTGCTGTCCGCTTCAAAGCAGAACTACCCGCACTACCAAAAGATGTGTTACGGCGTGTACTTCACCGCCAAGAAGCTGAAGCCCTACTTTCAAGAGCATCCCGTCACGGTCATATGCACCGCCCCGCTGGCCGAGATCATAGGCAGCCGGGACGCATCCGGCCGGGTGGCGAAATGGGCCATCGAGCTGGCCCCTTACACAATCTTCTACCAGCCCCGCACCGCCATCAAGTCCCAAGCACTGGCCGACTTCCTCGTCGACTGGGCCGAGACCTAGTACCTGCCGCCGGCTCCCGACTCCACCCATTGGCGCATGCACTTTGACGGGTCCAAGATGCGCACCGGCTTGGGAGCCGGCATCGTCCTTACCTCTCCCAAAGGCGACAAGCTCAGATACACGTTGGAGATTCACTTTGCCGCCTCCAACAATGTAGCCGAGTACGAGGCACTTATACACGGGCTCCGGCTTGCCAAGGAACTCGGCATCCGCCGGATCCTATGTTATGGCAACTTAGACTTGGTGGTTCAGCAATCATCCGGCGACTGGGACGCCAAGGACGCAAATATGGCAAGCTACCACTTCCTGGTTCAACAACTCAACGGATACTTTGAAGGATGCGAGTTCCTCCACGTACCGCGAGCCGACAATGAGCCAGCCGATGCCCTGGCTCGAATAGGCTCCACTTGGCAAGCAATACCAACCGGCGTCGCTCTACAACGCCTCCTCAAGCCGTCCATCAAGCCGTCTCTAGAGTCCGATTCCATCTTCGTACCGCCTGACCCCGACGCGGCCGGGTCCGGCTCGAAGAACCAAGCAGGCGACCCCGGGACTTCAGTAGTCGGCCCGGGGACTTCGGCAACCGGCTCGGGGACTGCCACACCCGGCTCGGGGACTGCAGTAGCCGGCCCGGGGACTGCACCAACACAACAGCCGGTGGCCGACTCCAGCATTTCACCACCCAGCCTGCCCACCCTGGTGGCAGTAGCCACAATGGCAGTAGGAGAAGTCGCGGCTCCGTCATGGGCTCAGTCCATCCTCAACTTCCTAGTAAACCAAGATCTCCCGGCTGACGAAACAGAGGCAAGACAAGTCCAACGTCGAGCCGGAGCATACACAATCGTCAACAGAGAACTCGTCAAGCGCAGTGTCACTGGAGTCCTCCAACGGTGCGTCGAGCAAGAGAAGGGCATTGCAATCCTCAGAGACATTCACCAAGGAGAATGCGGCCACCACGCGGCTTCAAGATCACTCGTTGCCAAAGCTTTCCGCCATGGTTTCTTCTGGCCGACTGCTTTGGATGACACCAAAGAATTAGTTAAATATTGCAAAGGGTGCCAACTCTTCAGCTCCAAGCAACACATGCCGGCTTCGGCACTCAAGACCATTCCCCTCACCTGGCCCTTCGCCATTTGGGGACTGGACATGGTGGGCCCATTCAAGACGGCGCGCGGCGGCATGACGCATTTGCTCGTCGCCATGGACAAATTCACCAAGTGGATTGAGGCAAAGCCGATCAAGAAGCTGAATGGGCCGACTGCTGTGACATTCATCGCAGACATAACAACTCGATACGGCGTGCCACACAGCATCATCACCGACAATGGCACGAATTTTGCTAAAGGAGCCTTGGCACATTTATGCGCAGCCCAAGGTATCCGGCTGGACTTAGCGTCCGTCGCCCACCCGCAGTCAAACGGCCAGGTCGAGCGAGCCAACGGCCTCATCCTCTCCGGCATCAAGCCCCGACTGGTCGTGCCACTGGAGCGTTCAGCCGGCTGTTGGCTCGATGAGCTGCCGGCTGTCCTCTGGAGTCTGCGCACTACCCCAAACAAGTCAACCAGCTTCACTCCTTTCTTCCTCGTGTATGGTGCCGAGGCGATCATCCCAACCGACATCGAGTTCGACTCGCCCCGGGTAACCATGTACACGGAGGCGGAGGCCAAGGAAGCACGAGAAGACGGTGTCGACCTGCTGGAAGAAGGTCGGCTGTTAGCCCTCAGCCGATTTGCCATCTACCAGCAGGGTTTGCGCCGCTTCCACAGTCGGAAGGTCAGGCCAAGATCTTTCCAAGAGGGTGATCTTGTACTCCGGCTGATCCAGCGAACAGCCGGCCAGCACAAGCTCTCGGCCCCTTGGGAGGCCCCCTTCGTCATCAGCAGAGCTTTAGGCAACGACTCCTACGAAGATTTTACAGTTGAAATGCAGTATGTAGCACGCTAACTTTTGTACTAAATACGAGACAATAGGCCCCCCGAGGAGGGCTCGGGGACTGCCATCTTTTATCTATGAATGAAAAGTATCATGCTTATGACCTTGTCATTTCATTTACTTGTTCCGTCCATCACCGGGTTCGACTAGTCGGCCCGGGGACTGGCCGACTAGAGTTATATTAGAAGTCCTACCCGCGGCCAGACAAGTAGTGTGCCGACACCTAGGCTTAGCTCTTGCCAAAGTCGCAGTTCGAAGAACCGGCTGTCCGGCTGGCAAGAGTCAAAAGCAGGAAAGGATGCCCACACGAAAAATGGCCAGGGACCAACGGACTAATATAACGAAAGCCGGTTTGCCGCCTACCACCGACCGACTACCAGAGTAGCCGGCCGGCCGGTTTCCATTCACTTCACTTCAATCCAAGAAAGCTTGAGTACTTGCCTCCCCAAAGAGGGAAGGCGGCAAAGGAAAAAGCCTAAGGATAAAAAGCGTACGTGAATGGAAACCAAACATGCACATAATAATATTTACATAAAAGACCTTCAAGAGGCCAGCATTCAACATAGTTTGGATACACCCCTAGTGGGTGGAACTGTGAAAGCTTAATAAAGATTGTTCAAAAGGCAACAAACAGGAAAAATAAGGACGGCAGGTCAAGCTGGCGGAGCGACCGATGAGCCGGGCTGGTCGGCGGAGACGGTTGTGCCGGCTGAAGGAGTGGCTGGCTGGCGAACCTCGGCTTGATCACCGCCTCCCGCAGAGGGCGCGCTTCCACGCGCCTCTTTGCTGGAGGCACGGTCAGCCTGAGGCCGGCCGGTTGTTCCAGTAGCCGGCTCGACGTCTTCACCGTCCTCTTCTTCGTCATCCTCGCCCTCGTCGCTGGAGGCGATCTCCTCTGTCGAGTCCTCGCCCACCGCCGGGTTCAGCCTGAACCACTCCTCCGGCTGGGCAATGCCGTCATCATTGATTTCAGGTGCAAAAACGCTGATGTCGGTGCACTCGGCGATCGTCGAAGCACGCTGTGCGATAGCCGACCGCACCTCCTCCAGCTCCGCGTCGGCCTCCAGCCGCCAAGTGCGCAGCTGGTCCAGGTTCAGCCCTGGGTACCAAGCTCGAACGAACTCCAACGCCCGCCCGGCTCCAAGACGGGCCGCCGACGCCTTCCAAGCTTCAAAGCGACCGACTGCGACCTCCAGCCAGTCGGCAGTCCGGCTTGGGGTGCGGGGGATCGTCTCGCTGGGCCAGAGGGCGGCCAACACCTGCGCCCCGGCACGTTGAAGCCGGCGAAGCATCCGGTGAGCCGGCTGCAGCCGTGCTTGGACAGCCAAGAGTTGCTCCTCAAGCGTCCGATTCGCGTCCGGCGCAATGTTGACCCCCGCCTGACGGCGCGCCTCGCGATGGGCCTCGATGGTTTGGGCGGCGAAGGCGGAGTAGCCGGGAAAGTAGTCTGCACAAGAAAGTAGGCAGCAACACAAGTCAGGCCAAAAACCAGGCGGCAAGGGGCATGAGAGGAGCGAGGAAGGTGGCTTACCGTCGATCAAGTCCTCGATGCGGACGAAGCCTTCATCCAGCGCTCGCCGAGTCTCAGCCCAGCTCGCCGCCTCGGTCTCAAACTCTGCCTTCAGGGCGGCCTCGCTATCCTGCGCTTTCTGCAGGGCCGCCTTGTGGCTCTCCTCTTGGTCAGCCGACTTCTTGGCCAGGCGGTCACGCTCCTGGACCAAGGCAGCATACTCGGCATCCTTGGTACGAAGGGCGGCCTGCGCTTCGCCGAGCTCCCTCCTCAAGTCGGCGTTGGCCCCTGAAAGCACGAAAGACGAAAGAAAAAAAACAACAAGGAAAAAGTCGTCAAGGAAGATCCGACCCGACTGCTCAGCAATCGGCCCGAATCTCGGGGACTACACCCAGTGGGTGCGCTGACGCGCCCCCACAGGGGACAGACAAGATCAAGCACTTACTTTGGCTGTCGGCTAGGTCGTCGGTCTTCCGACCCAACTCCTGAGCCTGGGAGTTGAAGGCGGCAGCACGGGAGTTATGATATTCCTGGAAGTTCAGACAGGAAGCAAAAATAAGGTAGTCGTCAAGAAAGATCCGACCCGACTGCTCAGCAGTCGGCCCGAATCTCGGGGACTACACCCAGTGGATGCGCTGACGCGCCCCCACGGAAGAAATCAAGAGACCAAAGCGGCCAAGAATGAAAGACTAACCCGGATGGCGGCCCGCGTCGACAGGAACTCCTGGGTGTACTGCTGCAGCAGGGCGGCCTGAGCTTGAAGCCGGCTCCGGACCTCTTGAGCTGCCACATTCAGCTCGCCAGTCCCCCCGCTGGGAGTCCACTCGGACGTGGCAGTGCCGGCCGCCTCCAGAGCCTCTGCCGACTGGCCGGCGCCCGCAACTCGGCGCGACTCCGGTGGAGCGGCGCCTCCCCCTGCGCGCCGACGCGTCTCCGGCTGCACCTCGAAGCCGGCTCCTTCCTCCGGCTCACCCCCGGCCGGCTCCTCTGGCGCCGCTGACGATTGGCCGCCTTGGCCCGCTTCGGTTGGCGCTGCCGGCGGCGCTCTCCCCGCGAAGACCACGAGGTCCTCCCTCCTCTCCACCAGCGGCGGGTCTTGGACGATTTCCTCCGCCAGGGGCAATGGGGTGTCAGGGGCCACGGCTCGGAGGGGAATGGCGAGCAGCGGAGGCTGGTTACGCGAACCCTCCGCCTCCGTTTCCGCGGTCGCCGCCTCCGCCTGGGCCTTGGCTGCCGCGTCGGCCTGCTCCCTCGCCGCCTAGGCGGCCGCTTTTTCCGCCGCCTCACGCTCCTCCCGCGCCTCACAGGCGTTCCGCGCCGTGGCCTCCCTGAGGTCGGCGCGGGGGTCCACGCGGCGGGAGCCCGAAGACCCTCCAGTCGGCCCAACTACGGAGCCGCCCGGACCCCGCTCAAGGGAAAGCGGCGCCCTGTCCAGCAAGCGGGAAAAGGTTAGGAAGAATGTTCGAACAGGAGAGAATGATGAAAAGCATGCGACCAAGCAATTGGCGACTTACGCTGAGACCGCCTGAGGCTGCTTCACCGCCTTGCGGAAGCGGGCCGCTTTCGCGGCTGCCTCATCTCGTTTGGTCGCCGCGGTGGAGGCTTTGGACTTCTTCGGCCGACTACCGAAGAGGATTGACGCGGCCCGGCGCTTCTGTGCGCCGCCGCCGGTAGCCGGCGCGGTGGACGAGCCCGCGCCCTGATGGTCGGCCGCCAGCTGGCGACGCGGGGTGACTTCGGCTTCGGCATCATCCGGCCAGTCCTCGAAGCTGGCAGTAAGCCCTGTGGCTCCGGCTCGGCGTCGTCCCCCACGACGGCGTCTTCCATGGCGTCCGCCCCCAAATCCGGGTCGTCGACATCGTCCACCGTGCGGTCGGGGACGTACTGGCGTTCTATCCCTGCTGCCCCGGACGTCGGCGGAAGAAGGGGGTTCTGCTAAGAAGAACCGACCGATCAGAAGCCGGCCATCATAAAGCCGGCTACCAACAAAAAGAAGAAAGAGAGGAAAGCTTACCACGGGCGGAGGGTTGGCGCGAGAATACGGCACCTTGCCGTATCGCCAGTCCTCGGCGAGCTTGCAATTGGAGATATGATTTACCATGTACGACACCTCCGCATGAGGCATCTCCCTGGTGCTCAGCCGGCTTGGGTCGAAGCGACCACTCATCTGACACATCATGTGGGGCCGGCTTTGGAGAGGAAGTATTCGGCGCTCCACGAAGGCGGTCACCAAGTCGGCCCCGCTCAGGCCTTCCGACTGGATCATCACCCGAAGCCGGGAGACGGCAGCGTTCCCGGCCTGAGACAGTGACCTGGACCAGAAACTTCATGAGGGCTGCCTCCCAGCCGGCGGGCCGGCTACGTAAGCCGGCAGGTTGACGTGGTCTCCTTGCTAGGCGACGTTCTTCACGTAGAAGTACGACTTCTGCCAGATCTTCACCGACTGGATCAGGAGGATGGGCGGGAACAGGTTGTTCTCGCCCGACCTCCTCATGGCGATGAAGGCCCCGCAGGGGTGGGCACGCCTGCGACGACGGTGCCGAGTTTGCTCTAGAAGAATTCCCCCCAGAGCTCCAACGTGGGGAGCAGCCCCAAGAAACCTTCGCAGAGAGAGACAAAGGCCGACAGCAGCATCACCGCGTTGGGCGTGAGGTGATGCGGCTGAAGATTGTAGAACTCGAGGAAGGAGCGCAGGAATCCGCAGGCTGGAAGGCCGAAGCCGCGCAGGAAGTGCGAGCGGAAGACGACCCGCTCGCCCTCCTCCGGTGCCGGCGAGATCTCCGTCTCTGGCGCCAGGCGGACCCGCACGAGGTTGGCGTCGGGCAGGCGCCGAGTCTGGCGGAGGAACTCAACATGATCCTCATGGACGTTGGAGCCATCCCACGAGCTCGACAGCGCCATGGGAGCAAGATGATGTGGCGGCACGGCGGCGCTGAGACGGGAGGCTGCAGCGGCAACGAGAGGAAGAAAGGAGGACGAGAAGGGCGGAGCGAGAGAGAGCGTGCGAACCTCTGTCTCTCCCCCTCCTCCCCCTACTTATAGGCTCGTGTGGCGGAGCCGAGGAGGCGCGGCGTGGGGAAACGTGGGGATCGATCGTGCCCACTCCCCCACGTCCCGCGTTTATTGCGCCCTAACGGTGAAATAAAATCGCCACGGGAAGGCGAGCGGTTCGTCTGGGCCACAGAAGATCAGCGTTCGGGCCGAGGCCTA
This sequence comes from Triticum dicoccoides, assembly GCF_002162155.2. Taxonomy (NCBI): domain Eukaryota; kingdom Viridiplantae; phylum Streptophyta; class Magnoliopsida; order Poales; family Poaceae; genus Triticum; species Triticum dicoccoides. The sequence goes on along the minus strand of NC_041384.1, from coordinate 59,378,570 downwards.
GGAGTGGCGGGCCCGGGCTTGCGGCGGCATCCCGTCGCGCGCGTGCGCTGGCAGGGTCTCGCTGCCACGTGGCCCGCGGGAGGGCCCGCGGTCAGCACGCGGGTCGACCACTTTCCCGCTTGCAAGACGCAGGGCTCCCCGAAATCGGCATACACCAGCAAAGCCGGCTCTTCAGGGTAGGAAGCTGACCAAGCTTCTCGTCCCTTTGTCCGTCTCGAAGCTCAATCAGCTTCGGGGACTACTGTCGGAGTAAATAGCCATGGGTAGCCTAGCCGGCTTCCCCTGGCCCTTCTGAAAAAATTACGAGCCCGTTCGGCTCTCAAGAATCCAAGACATGGGGCCGCCTTCCCCTTGCTGGCTGTCCCCCAGGCCGGCTTTCGGAAGGCGGCCTGACTTTGGCCCTCATGAAGAAAGCCATGGGAGGGCCGACTTCGAGAAGTCGGCCGCGAGGAGGCCGACTCCAAGAAGCCGGCTCCCATAAAGCGGTCGAGACCGTACCCTCAAAGTTTGCATCCACCTAGCGGCGATGAGACGGGGTGTGGCAACAGTAAAGCCTGCCACCCCCAAATCCCGGAGCACGATCGGCATAGTGCGCCGTACGGGTGACCATGACCCGTTCGGCGCAACACTGTTGCCATGCCGACCCTGACGCCATCCACGACGGACTACCAGCGTGGCCCACGGGAGGTGGGTCCCTTCGGGCAGAGAGACACCCGAAGGCGGCCACACCTCCCCCAGTCGGCCCAAGAGAGAGCCGGCTCCCTGCAGCCGGCTTGCCATCTTCCTCGAAGGAGACGCCCCATTAAGGAGACAAGACGCGGTGAGGCTACAGCGATCGCCCGCCGGGCGGCGGCACTGTAGCCACGCCTACCTCGACGAAGCCCACGTCACCAAGATAGAGCAACAGTAACCAGCCGCCCACCAGGTCCTGGACAGTGGGGCCTGCCTGTCGACCAAGGGGCCGGCAGCCGGCGGGACCCACCAGTCGGCGAGCCCCAGCAGCCGGCGCAGAAGCCGGCGAGTGCAGTCACAAACGGCTGGGCCCCGCGCCCAGTCGGATTACCATTGTACCCCCGGGGGGGGGGGGGTAGGCCTATATAAACCCCCAGGGGCGCCCATGCAAAGGGTTGGACCCCCAGCTAGTTTTAGACACCACACAAGGAGAAGAAGCAAGCTAGCCGTGCCCTTCTTCCTCCTCCCACCGAACAGCTCAAGGAGCATTGTGTAGCTACTTGTCCATGTAGTGATCATGCGGAGACCCCGCAGAGCAGCAGTAGGGGTGTTATCTCCACGGAGAGCCCCGAAGCTGGGTAAGATTCGCCGGCGTGCATGTCTTCGCCTCATCCCGTTTCCAGGCACCGGCGACGTCTTACTGGCTCCCACAATGATAAGCCACCCGTTGGCATATGTCGCACCTACCACCCGACACACGTACGCCGGCGATGGACGGGCTGCAGACTCGCGCACCCACGTGCTTCTGGCGATGGTAGTTGGAGACCGGCGGCGCTGCTCGACGTCCTCACGAAGACATGTCGCGTCAAGTTGACGGAGGTGGGCATCGAGGAGGCCTGCCCGCCATAATGTTGCTGATCTTCTTGCTGACGGCTTGGCTCGGCAGCCTGGACGACACTGGGCCTGGCGAGGCTGATGGCTCAATCTAAATTTCTAGTGAATTAGGATGCCACTATGTCAAGTAGAATATGCAATTTGCCAAACTGGCATGCTATATAATGAAATTTGTATGCTACCTTTTGCTGGGAAGACCTGCGCCAAAGCATTGGTACACAAGTACTGTCGTTTTGCTGTTGATTTCCTTCTTGCTTCTCAACAAGCTAATACAGATATATGTTTGATCAGGACCTATGATACCATGCCTTATTCCGTATTGCTTTACTGTATAAAAATTGCTGGGAATTGTAGCAAGTTTGGCGGCTTATTAATTTGTTGGGAAGTCCAGTAGTTGAGTACAAGGCATACTGAACGTCATTTAAATCATACATGTTTCTATGTTCTCAGATAGAACAGACAAGGAGTAAAAATCATATGCCAAAATAATCTATTTTCTTACACACAATAGTTGAACAGAACAGGGGCTAACATGTTTCATACATTTCACAAAAGCATTCGTTTTAACAAGGTTTTCCTGATCATTACATGATCTTGAAAATAACATGATTAGTCTGACCAACATTTAACAGGTTGGTGAAAGCAAATAAAGGAGCTCCGCAACTTAACAAAAGAAAACACACAACACTCATGTGTCAAATGCTCATATCCTCTCCGCCCTAAATATATCAAACATGCTACTTTTTCTTGGTTTCTTAAAATCTGTCCTGGCCTAACTGAAGTAAGGTCTCTTTGGCACATGTTGCTGCTCCAAAGTGCTCTGCCTTGCTTGGCATTCATCCCGCCTTTGCTTCTCACTTGCCAACCTGAGATTTTCTTCCATGACTTGTTTCTTTCCTTCCTCGGCTTGGGCTTGTGCTCTGTTCCATTCTTCTGCTTGTTTCTTTCTCTCTTCCTAATCTTGTGCCCTGGATGTATCTTGCTGCAGATTTTGCTTCTCCCATGCCTGCTGCCTTGAATTCTCCCCCTAAGCAAGATAATCTTTACAACCTCTAATTCTTTACTGCTCATCCTCTTGCATCATAATAAATTGCATTTCTTCTGATCTCAGTGAATCTTCATCTTTCTTTCTCTTTTCATCTGCAATTCTTTTCTTTTCTGTAGCCTTCGCCCTTTTTGCTTCTTCTGCTTGCATCTTTTTAGCTTGTAGTGCATTCCTTTTGGCCTCTGCAAGTGCCTTCTTCTCATGCTGCTCAACCAACCTCTTTCGTTTCTTTTCTTCAATTTCTTTCCTTTTTTCTTCAGCTGCCAACTATTTTTCTCTCAGCACAACTTTCTTTTTCTCCTCAATCTCTAACTTTTTTGCTACAGCCTCTTGTTTCCTTTTCTTCGCAGCTTGCGAAATCTTTTGCCCTTCCTCTCTGATCTTGTTCAAAGCTGCATCAAACTTTGCCTGGTCTGCAATCTCTTTTTTTCAGCTGCAAGTCTAAGTTTAGCCAGTGCAAGCACCTCTCTTTTTCTATGAACATTTTCCTGTGATGTTGCAGTTGTTGGCTGAACAGGGGGTTGGCTTGGGACATTTTGTTCAATAAATGCTGATGGAGGTAAAGGGCGTGAATTAGGTGGTTCTATGATCTGGCTTGCAACATTTGTCTATAATAATTTAGGAAAATTAATTAGCTTGGAGTCATGAATTAGATGGTAGTAATAAAATTATGAAAACAATTAGATACCTCTTCCATTAATGTTGTAATGACCTCAGCCTCATAAATAGGTGGTTGTTGATGTAATAACCCCTCAGTTTGCATGTTCTGCTCCTGATTACAAAAACCATATAAATTAGTAAAGTTCTGGTTATGTAAAAAAAGCAATTTAGCATTAACGAGGTTGTACAATTTTATTACCTGTCTCATGGCTTCATATTCTTCATCGGAGGAGGAAACTTCAGGTTCTGCTCTAACTTTCTTTTTTCTTATCCTCCTCTTGGGTTTTAGGCCTAATTTGAAATCTTTGCACCCACCTAGGTTATGCCCTGCAGCTCCACAATAGCTACAATGGATAATAGATCCACCTCTGCCAACTTTCCTCCCTGCCCTACCCTCTGTCTCTTCTAGTTGTTGTCGTCTATTCTTCGCCTTTCTTCCTTTTTTTTCTTAATTTTGGGAGGAAGCACTTGTCTGCCATACATTTTTCCCCACTCACTCACATTTTTACATGGCAAGATTATTTTCTCGTAAGCCTTGCGGTAAGTCTCAATGGAGTAACATGGGTGGACCAATGTCTCAGGTGGAATATTGTCATATCTTGCAGCTGCAACCGCATGACAACACGGAATCCCAGTTAAATCCCACCTTCTACAAGTGCATTTATACAACGTTATGTCCACACTGAACTGCCTGTTTTTGTCTTGCACTTCAAAAATGCCCAGTCCAGCAGGATCAGCATGACATGTGGCTGCTGCATCAATATGTCTTTGCAACCTTTTTCTCACTTTAGGACATATGGTACCATGCCATTTCAGTGCCTCTAGTTTCTTACCATAATGTCTTTCCATTATTTGTCCTTTAATCCTTTGTATCATGGTTAATATTGGGAGTTCTCTTGCATCTAAAATATACCTATTGAACACTTCGCAATTGTTGTTCAATAGAACATCACACTTCGGAAAATCTTTTTGAAATGCCCTTACCCATGTTTCTGGGTCTAACTCCTCTAACCAATCATGAGCTTCCTTACTAAGAATTAGCATTCTGTCCATGTTCTCTCTAAACTGACCATGAGTAGTACTTCGAGCACATCTCCACAATTGATTCTTTAGCACTTCTCCTTTAAAGTTCTTTGTGAAATTCTGCCAGATATGTCTCACACAATACCTATGCTCTGAATCTTTAAATAGTTCTCTCACTGCCTTAATTAGACCCTGGATGTGAACAAATAAATTTAGTGCTAAATAATTACAAATTACAAATCATGTACTACAATATGAAGAAATGTAACCAAACTATCGAAGCATATATTACAACTGCAAGTGACTTACTTTTTGCTTGTCAGACATGACTGTCCAAAGTGAGGTGTCCATAATGCCAAGATCTTCTTTAAGAATAGTCAAGAACCATCTCCAACCTTCTGTGTTTTCAACTTGCACAACAGCAAAGGCCACGGGATAAATGCAATCATTAGGATCCATTCCTATTGCAGTTAACAAAACTCCACCAAACTGAGTTTTCAAATGACAACCATCTAAGAAAATTACAGGCCTACAAGCTGCAAGGAATCCCCTCTTGCATGCATCAAAAGAGAAGTAGCACTTCTGGAATTGGCCATAGTCGGCAACTTGCAGCAAAAAAGTACTACCAGGATTTGACCTCCTTAACTCAGCTGCATAATCCCACAACATGTTGTACTGAGCAATATCATCACCATAAATAATGTCAAATGCTATTTTCCTTGCTCTCCAAAGCTTCTGCCTATGAACCTTCATGTTCCACTCTTCCTGCACCATTGCTCCAAAATCCTTCAAAGAAATCTTATCATCTGCTCTGACCTTGTCAACATACTTTGCAGCAATGTATCTCGCAGTGAACGCTTTAACACTCCACTTCTTTGTGCATGTGTGCTCATCTTTAAATGTTTTAACCTGAATTCCCTTGGTTCTATTGTCAAACGAAGCATATAAATACCAAGGGCAACCACCATTGCACACAGCTCCAATCCTTTTCTTGTCATTCTTGGGAAATGTTATCTGTAGCCTCTCCTTGCAACTATACTCCCTAATGGCCCGTCTGATCAGTGCAATAGATGGGAAAACCTGCCCCACATAGAACTTGGGCTCCTTCAAATCAACTCCAGTAAAATGTTTGAAATTGAATTTAATGTCATCATCATCATCCGATTCAGGCAGATCAAGACTATCATCCTCGGAGTTTAGATCTTCTGCTAGCTCCTTCCCTGTCCTTGTCCCTTTCTTCTCACCGCCAACAACTTTTCCATCCTCATTGATCAAATCATCGTCACCATCATTGAGGTCATAGTCACTATCAATTATTTCTGGAATATAATCCGAGTCTTCGCTATCATCTTCACTACATAACTCCTCCTCTACCTCCGATGTCCCTCTTCTGCCCCTCCTGCTTGTGCCTTCTACATTTTCCTCACATGCAAATGACATGGAAGCACTGTTGTCCCCAACAAGTACAATGCTTTGCCCCTCTAAAGCACTGCCATTTATCTTGGTCTTCATAGGCCTAATAACATCACGTGCATGTGTACATGGATTTGCTAACACATCATCCCATCCTCCTCCACCAGAAGTAGCATCATGAACAAGATACAACATCAGGTATTTGTGCCCTTCTCTAACTAGCTTGCTAATGCATTTTGTGTCATTATTGCTTGCAACCAACCTGAGCCCATCTTCATTCATTTGCATCCCAGGCATCAGCAAATAGATTTGAATTCTTCCTGAAGTCTCATAACCCACCTTCTCTACTAATTCATACAACATTTCCATACAAGCAACACTACTGTCACAGTAATCATAGCAGACCTTGCGACCATTGAGATATGATAGATTACCACCAGTGCCCATGAAAAATCCACCATGGATGAACTCAATGGTACAGAAATCAGTGCCTCCATCTGTTAAACCAAAAAAAGTTCAAAGTTTAGCCATCGGACATCAAACCCTAATCATATGTGTTAACCCTAAGCAAATGTGTGCCTAAATCACCTAAATTGTATCGTAGAACGCACCAAAACGACGGAATAGATGCGAATCAAGGTAGTAACATGTCTAATCTAGCCATGGTGATCGAATCTTATCGTACATGGGTACGGGGGCACCGTCTTGCCGCCGTATAGGATCATATGCCGCCATTCACGGCGGGCGACGACAATTTCATCACCGCCGTGTGAGCTCCCACCGGTACGAACGCCTCTCGTCGCCTAGATGTCACCGATCACCTGCGCCGCCATACGTCGTTGTCGCCTGGAGGATGAGATGAAGACGAAAGGGGCAACTGACGCACTCAGCTGGGCAGGGGCGATTCAAAAATTACCAATTGAACCGGTGCGGTCGACCAGCCCGCGTGATGATGTGGCGCTTGTCCTGCCTGGTTCGTAGGTTGATACGTCCGGATGACCGTTTTGGAGTGTATCTGCGTATATGAGGACTGTATTGGAGCAATTCACGAGTGCCAAGACCGTCATGTTACGTGCCAGATAGTACAGGTACCATAGTTGTAATTATCTCTTTTTTTCATTTTTTTTGCGGGAAAGTGGTTTGGGAGGGGACCATGGCTGGCCCGGTTCTTTTGCCAGAATCTAAGGTTTCTCCCAGAATCCGACCCCTACCCAGCTTCCCAGATTCTGACAAAAGAATTGGGTCTAACTCGCCGGCCACCAACTCAGGCAACATTCGATAAGCGTATTCACTTTTCTCGGTACAAATTGTTGAAATACTCAGGTGCTCCCTCTCTAAACTAATATAAGATTATTTTAATAGTGATCTAAACGATCGAAAATCCATCTCTGCACCCGAGCTCATATGCACCTACGCCGACGAAAAAAATCAAAACAAATACTAGAAAATTTTAAAAAATTCCAAATTTTTTGTGGGCGATACAGAATTTGATGCGTGAGGCCCGCTTCAAATTTCAAGTCATTTGAACATCTGAGCATCTCTCAGCAAAAAAGACAAATTGTGGGTCCGTAAAAATGTTTACTGTTCGTGTACTATTTTGGCCAAATTTGTCTTTTTCCTGAGAGCTGCTTAGATGTCCAATGACATGAAATTTGGAGCGGGCCTCACGCATCAAATTGTCTACGGAACAAAAAAAATTGGATTTTTTTATTTTTTTTTATTTTTTTACGAATTTGTTTCTAACCGGATGCAGATGAGCCTAGACACCAAAACGCCTTACTCTCTAAATGATGTTATATTATATTATTATAGTTTGCAGAGGGAGTATCATATGTTTAACTGGGATAACCTAAGTTTATGAAACGAAGGTCAATATTAGAGTAAGAAAATTGTGCGGAAAACAATATTGCTATTATAAAATGGGAGATTGCAAATCCGGCACGCACTAGGTCGCCTATTTCACTCTAATCTCTCTTCTTTTTTTGCGAAAAGTCCTTTTGTCCATTTTGAGCTCACTGTACTAAAATTCAGTCAGGGAAAATAAATGTGCAAAATTGACAATGCAAACGACTCTTTGGCCATTCTGGGAGCATTTTAATAGAGGCATCTTGAATGGAGTTTCTTTTTCCTTTTCTTTATATAGAACGTAGGACCTATATAAGAAATCATGAGAATCAAATGTCATCTCTCCTGAATAACAACTTGATTTCTCGATCAACTGCACGTGGCAAGTGAGTGTCCAGAACTAGTCATATGTCGGCCCTGTTACCGCCTCGCTCTTGTCTTGTATCAATCGTGACTGGTTTACAAACACGAGAACGAAAATGCATACGCCAAAAGATTGGAACC
>NC_041384.1:59369449-59370350 GCF_002162155.2 Triticum dicoccoides | reverse complement strand
AATTTGAGGTACAAGAGACATACTTTTCTCTTAGTGTTTTTCAGGACTTTTTATGTTAACTAGATGACCCGTTGCGCCCATGGTGCAAACAGCGAGAGCGAGCCGAGTATTCAAACCATGCTTGTGTGATTGATTTAGAATCAACTTAATAGATACCTATATCTCATTATATGGTACCATGATAGAATAAAGGAAATAATGAGATCACTTGATAATGCATACATTGGTGTTATAAAGAAAGCTATAGTAGCAAAGATACATTGTATAACCAAGACATGGAGGTGATGGTATTATGTAGAGTGAGCATTCAAACCATTCACAAGAGAATATTTAGGTACAACCGATACTTAGCATTATAAGAGAGGCATAATATCAGTTTACGATAACTTATTTACATTTTTTTATCAAGCAAGGCACATAGATGGAGATGCATCATGCAGACACCTTTCATCATATCAGGTAGTCATCGCTGCACATGCCTATCGAAAATGACTTCATCGTCTAAGCAACTCTTCATGGTCTGGTGGACTGCCACTGCCAAAAGCAGAAATGCCTTCCATATCATCATCCAGCCCCCAATGTTACTTTATGTTACTTTTCCGTTTCTGGTAGAATGTGTTGTGACTGTAAAGCTGTGTTGTTGAGTATATATGGCGCATGGTTAATCGGGCAAAACTGGTACATACAACTCCAAAGTTAATTAATCCAAGGTTCATAAGAATCCATCTTTGCTTCTCAAACAGAGATAAAGGAATGTAATTACTACTACCTGAAGCATGTGATCAATAAGCAATCTCGACTTCAACTTGAAATTAGCTACTCACGGATATAAAACAACAACTGATGGCATAAAACTCACAACAATGTGTCAATGATTTTGCGGTTAGGCATTGAAGAAATG
>NC_041384.1:59363858-59369213 GCF_002162155.2 Triticum dicoccoides | reverse complement strand
AACAGTGTCCTAAAGTATCAGGTAGTTATAACTGAACAATAGGAACCATGTCATGGGATGTCTACTACGCAACTTTATTCTTGTAGACTCGTGTTGGGTCTCAAAGCGCAAAGTTTTGTAGGATAGTATCAATTTTCTCTAAAATAGATGACCTAAGGTTTATCAATCCGTGGGAGGTGTAGGATGAAGATGATCTCTCTCAAGCAACCCTGCAACCAAATACAAGAAATCTCTTGTGTCCCCAACACACCCAATACGATGACAAATTGTATAGGTGCACTAGTTCGGCGAAGAGATGGTAATAAAAGTGTAATATTGATGGTAGAAAAATATTTTTATAATCTAAATAAATAAAAACAGCAAAGTAGCAAATAGTAAACGGGCACAAAAACGGTATTGCAATGCTTGAAAATGAGGCCTAGGGTCCGTATTTTCGCTAGTGCAATCTCTCAACAATGCTAATATAATTGGATCATATAACCACCCCTCAAAGTGCAATGAAGAATCACTCCAAAGTTCCTATCTAGCGGAGAACATAAGAATAAATTGTTTGTAGGGTATGAAACCACCTCAAAGCTATTCTTTCCGTTCGATCTATTCAAGAGTCCGTACTAAAATAACACAAAGCTGTTCTTTCCGTTTGATCTATCCTAGAGTTTGTAGTAAAATATATTGGGGAACGCAGTATTTCAAAAAAAACCTATGATCACGCAAGATCTATCTAGGAGATGCATAGCAACGAGAGGGGAGAGTATGTCTATGCACCCTCGTAGACCGAAAGCGGAAGCGTTATGAAACGCGGTTGATGTAGTCGAACGTCTTTGCAGTCCAACCAATCAAGTACCAAACGCACGACACCTCCGCAATCTGCACACGTTCAACTCGGTGACGTCCCTCGTACTCTTGATCCAGTTGAGGCCGAGGGAGAGTTTCGTCAACACGACGGCGTGATGACGGTGATGATGAAGTTACCGACGCAGGGCTTCGCCTAAGCACTACAACGATATGACCGAGGTGGAATTCTATGGAGGGGGCACCACACACGGCTAAACAATCAACTTGTGTATCTATGGGGTGCCCCCTCCCCCGTATATAAAGGAGTGGAGGAGGGAAGGGCCGACCCTCTCTGTGGCGCGCCCCAAGGGGGATTCCTACTCCTAGTAGGAGTAGGTTTCCCACTTTTCCCTAGTTGGAGTATGAGAAGAAGGAAGAGGGAGAAGGAGAGAAGGAAAGGGGGGCCGGCCCCCTCCCCAATTCGGATTGGGCTTGGGGGGCCACTTGGGCGCCTCCTCCTCTCTCCCACTATGGCCCATTAAGGCCCATTGAATCCCCGGGGGGTTCCGGTAACCCCCCGGTACTCCGGTAAATGCCCGAACTCATCCAGAACCATTCCGATGTCCAAACATAGCCTTCCAATATATCAATCTTTATATCTCAACCATTTCGAGACTCCTCGTCATGTCCCTGATCACATTCGGTACTCTGAACTACCTTCGGTACATAAAAACACATAAACTCATAATACCGATCGCCGTCGAACGTTAAGCGTGCGGACCCTACGGGTTCGAGAACTATGTAGACATGAACGAGACTCACTTCCGATCAATAACCAATAGAGGAACCTGGATGTTCATATTGGTTCCTACATATTCTACGAAGATCTTTATCGGTCAAACCGCATAACAACATACGTTGTTCCCTTTGTCATCGGTATGTTACTTGCCCGAGATTCGATCGTCGGTATCTCAATACCTAGTTCAATCTCGTTACCGGCAAGTGTCTTTACTCGTTCCGTAATGCAACATCCCGCAACTAACTCATTAGTCACATTGCTTGCAAGGCTTATAGTGATGTGCATTACCGAGAGGGCCCAGAGATACCTCTCCGACAATCGGAGTGACAAATCCTAATCTCGATCTATGCCAACTCAACAAACACCATCGAAGACACCTGTACATCATCTTTATAGTCACCCAATTACGTTGTGACGTTTGATAGCACACTAAGTGTTCCTCCGGTATTCGGGAGTTGCATAATCTCATAGTCATAGGAACATGTATAAGTTATGGAGAAAGCAATAGCAATAAACTAAATGCGTAGTGCTAAGTTAATAGAGGTGTACTAGTGACATTTTGTTTGTCTATGTATTCACACATGTACTAAGTTTCTGGTTAATACAATTCTAGCATGATTAATAAACATTTATCATGATATAAGGAAATATAAACAACAACTTTATTATTGCCTCTACGGCATATTTCCTTCAGTCTCCCACTTGCACTAGAGTCAATAATCTAGATTACATTGTAATGATTCTAATGTTGGGAAACGTAGTAATTTCAAAAAAATCCTACGCACACATAAGATCATGGTGATGCATAGCAACGAGAGGGGAGAGTGTTGTCCACGTACCCTCGTAGACCGTAAGCGAAAGCGTTATGACAACGCGGTTGATGTAGTCGTACGTCTTCATGATCGACCGATCCTAGTACCGAAAGTACGACACCTCTGTGATCTGCACACGTTCGGCTCGGTGACGTCCCACGATCTCACTATCCAGCAGAGTGTCGAGGGATGATAACCCACAAGTATAGGGGATCGCAACAGTTTTCGAGGGTAGAGTATTCAACCCAAATTTATTGATTCGACACAAGGGGAGCCAAGAATATTCTCAAGTATTAGCAGTTGAGTTGTCAATTCAACCACACTTGGAAACTTAGTATCTGCAGCAAAGTGTTTAGTAGCAAAGTAATATGATAGTAGTGGTAACGGTAGCAAAAGGTAACGATAGAAAAAGTAATATTTTTGGTGTTTTGTAGTGATGATAACAATAGCAACAGAAAAGTAAATAAGCGAAGAACAATATATGGAAAGCTCGTAGGCAATGGATCAGTGATGGGGAATTATGCCGTATGCGGTTCATCATGTAACAGTCATAACCTAGGGTGACACAGAACTAGCTCCAATTCATCAATGTAATGTAGGCATGTATTCCGAATATAGTCATACGTGCTTATGGAAAAGAACTTGCATGCCATCTTTTGTCCTACCCTCCCGTGGCAGCGGGGTCCTAGCGGAAACTAAGGGATATTAAGGCCTCCTTTTAATAGAGTACCGGACCAAAGAATTAACACATAGTGAATACATGAACTCCTCAAACTACGGTCATCACTGGTAAGTATCCCGATTATTGTCACTTCGGAGTTAACGGATCATAAGACATAATAGGTGACTATAGACTTGCAAGATAGAATCAAGTGAAGGAAATATGCCCCAGAGGCAATAATAAAGTTATTATTTATTTCCTTATTTCATGATAAATGTTTATTATTCATGCTAGAATTGTATTAACCAGAAACATAATACATGTGTGAATACATAGACAAACAGAGTGTCACTAGTATGCCTCTACTTGACTAGCTCGTTGATCAAAGATGGTTAAGTTTCCTAACCATAGACATGAGTTGTCATTTGATTAACGGGATCACATCATTAGGAGAATAATGTGATTTGACTTGACCCTTTCCGTTAGCTTAGCACTTGATCGTTTAGTTTGTTGCTATTGCTTTCTTCATGACTTTTACATGTTCCTATGACTATGAGATTATACAACTCCCATTTACCGGAGGAACACTTTGTGTGCCACCAAACATCACAACGTAACTGGGTGATTACAAAGGTCCTCTACATGTCTCTCCAAAGGTACTTGTTGGGTTGGTGTATTTCGAGATTGGGATTTGTCACTCCGATTGTCGGAGAGGTATCTCTGGGCCCACTCGATAATGCACATCACTATAAGCCTTGCAAGCATTGCAACTAATGAGTTAGTTGTGAGATGATGTATTATGGAACGAGTAAAGAGACTTGCCGATAACGAGATCGAACTAGGTATTGAGATACCGACGATCGAATCTCGGGCAAGTAACATACCGATGACAAAGGGAACAACGTATGTTGTTATGCGGTCTGACCGATAAAGATCTTCGTAGAATATGTAGGAGCCAATATGGGAATCCAGGTCCCGCTATTGGTTATTGACCAGAGAGGTGTCTCGGTGATGTCTACATAGTTCTCAAACCCGTAGGGTCTGCACGCTTAATGTTCATTGACGATATAGTACTATATGAGTTATGTATGTTGATGACCGAATGTTGTTCGGAGTCCGGGATGAAATCACGGACACGACAAGGAACTCCGGAATGGTCCGAAGATAAAGTTTGATATATGGGATAATATTGTTTGGTCACCGGAAGGGTTCCGGAATTCACCGGAAGGGGTTCCGGATGTTTCCCGAAATGTTTGGGTATGAGAGCACTTTATTTGGGCCAAAGGGGAAAGCCCACAAGGTTTTTGGAAAGCGCAAAAGGAAGTTTTGCAGAGTCCAGGGGCCAGACGCCAGGGTCCCTGGCGTCTGGGTCCAGACGCCGGGAACCCTGGCGTCTGGCCCTGGAGTCCGAGAAGGACTCTTGCCTTTCGGGTGAAACCGACTTTGTGGAGGCTTTTACTCCAAGTTTCGACCCCAAGGCTCAACATATAAATAGAGGGGTAGGGGTAGCACCCAAGAGACATCAAGAAACACCAAGCCGTGTGCCGGCAACCCTGTCCCCTCTAGTTTATCCTCCGTCATAGTTTTCGTAGTGCTTAGGCGAAGCCCTGCGAAGATTGTTCTTCACCAACATCGTCACCACGCCGTCGTGCTGCCAGAACTCATCTACTACTTCGCCCCTCTTGCTGGATCGAGAAGGCGAGGACATCACCGAGCCGAACGTGTGCAGAACTCGGAGGTGCCGTGCTTTCGGTACTTGGATCGGTCGGACGTGAAGACGTACGACTACATCAACTGCGTTGATATAACGCTTCCGCAAACGGTCTACGAGGGTACGTAGACAACACTCTCCCCTCCCGTTGCTATGCATCTCCATGATCCTGCTGTTGGGTTTCGTAGTAATTTCAAAAAATTTCCTACGCACACGCAAGATCATGCTGATGCATAGCAACGAGAGGGGGAGAGTGTGATCTACGTACCCTTGTAGATCGACAACGGAAGCGTTAACTTGGTTGATGTAGTCGTACGTCTCCACGGCCCGACCGATCAAGCACCGAAACTATGGCACCTCCGAGTTCTAGCACACGTTCAGCTCGATGACGATCCCCGAACTCTGATCCAGCAAAGTGTTGGGGAAGAGTTCCGTCAGCACGACGGCGTGGTGACGATCTTGATGTACTACCGTCGCAGGGCTTCGCCTAAGCACCGCTACAATATTATCGAGGACTATGGTGGAAGGGGGCACCGCACATGGCTAAGAATATGATCACGTGGATCAACTTGTGTCTCTAGGGGTGCCCCGTGCCTCC
>NC_041384.1:59314513-59363494 GCF_002162155.2 Triticum dicoccoides | reverse complement strand
GTCCTACTCCTTCCGGGAGTAGGACTCCCCCCCTTTCCTAGTTGGAATAGGATTCGCGGAGGGGGGAAAGAGGAGAGAGAGGAGGAAGGGGGGGCGGCCCCCTCTCCTTGTCCTATTCGGACCAAAGGGGGGGAGGGGCGCGCGGCCCATCTCTGGCCACCTCTCCTCTCTTCCACTAAGGCCCACTAAGGCCCATATACCTCCCCGGGGGTTCCGGTAACCTCCCGGTGATCTGGTAAAATCCTGATATCACCCGGAACACTTCCGATATCCAAATATAGGCTTCCAATATATCAATCTTTATGTCTCGACCATTTCGAGACTCCTCGTCATGTCCGTGATCACATCCGGGACTCCGAACAAACTTTGGTACATCAAAATGCATAAACTCATAATATAACTGTCATCGTAACCTTAAGCGTGCGAACCCTACGGGTTCGAGAACAATGTAGACATGACCGAGACACATCTTCGGTCAATAAACAATAGCGGAACCTGGATGCTCATATTGGCTCCTACATATTCTACGAAGATCTTTTATCGGTCAGACCGCATAACAACATACGTTGTTCCCTTTGTCATCGGTATGTTACTTGCCCGAGATTCGATCGTCGGTATCCAATACCTAGTTCAATCTCGTTACTGGCAAGTCTCTTTACTCGTTCCGTAATACATCATCCGGCAACTAACTCGTTAGTTGCAATGCTTGCAAGGCTTCAGTGATGTGCATTACCGAGAGGGCCCAGAGATACCTCTCCGACAATCGGAGTGACAAATCCTAATCTCGAAATATGCCAACCCAACATGTACCTTTGGAGACACCTGTAGAGCTCCTTTCTAATCACCCAGTTACGTTGTGACGTTTGGTAGCACACAAAGTGTTCCTCCGGCAAACGGGAGTTGCATAATCTCAGTCATAGGAACATGTATAAGTCATGAAGAAAGCAATAGCAACATACTAAACGATCGGGTGCTAAGCTAATGGAATGGGTCATGTCAATCAGATCATTCAACTAATGATGTGATCCCATTAATCAAATGACAACTCTTTGTCCATGGTTAGGAAACATAACCATCTTTGATTAACGAGCTAGTCAAGTAGAGGCATACTAGTGACACTCTGTTTGTCTATGTATTCACACATGTATTATGTTTCCGGTTAATACAATTCTAGCATGAATAATAAACTTTTATCATGATATAAGGAAATAAATAATAACTTTATTATTGCCTGTAGGGCATATTTCCTTCAGTATCCCACTTGCACTAGAGTCAATAATCTAGATTATACTGTAATGATTCTAACACCCATGGAGCCTTGGTGCTGATCATGTTTTGCTCGTGGAAGAGGCTTAGTCAACGGGTCTACTACATTCAGATCCGTATGTATCTTGCAAATCTCTATGTCTCCCACCTGGACTAGATCCCAGATGGAATTGAAGCGTCTCTTGATGTGCTTGGTTCTCTTGTGAAATATGGATTCCTTCGCCAAGGCAATTGCACCAGTATTGTCACAAAAGATTTTCATTGGACCCGAAGCACTAGGTATGACACCTAGATCGGATATGAACTCCTTCATCCAGACTCCTTCATTTGCTGCTTCCGAAGCAGCTATGTACTCCGCTTCACATGTAGATCCCGCCACGACGCTTTGTTTAGAACTGCACCAACTGACAGCTCCAGCGTTTAATGTAAACACATATCCAGTTTGCGATTTAGAATCGTCCGAATCAGTGTCAAAGCTTGCATCCATGTAACCGTTTACGATGAGCTCTTTGTCACCTCCATATACGAGAAACATATCCTTAGTCCTTTTAAGGTACTTCAGGATGTTCTTGCCCGCTGTCCAGTGATCCACTCCTGGATTACTTTGGTACCTCCCTGCTAGACTTATAGCAAGGCACACATCAGGTCTGGTACACAGCATTGCATACATGATAGAGCCTATGGCTGAAGCATAGGGAACATCTTTCATTTTCTCTCTATCTTCTGCAGTGGTCGGGCATTGAGTCTGACTCAACTTCACACCTTGTAACACAGGCAAGAACCCTTTCTTTGCTTGATCCATTTTGAACTTCTTCAAAACTTTGTCAAGGTATGTGCTTTGTGAAAGTCCAATTAAGCGTCTTGATCTATCACTATAGATCTTAATGCCTACTATGTAAGCAGCTTCACCGAGGTCTTTCATTGAAAAACTCTTATTCAAGTATCCCTTTATGCTATCTAGAAATTCGTTTCCAATCAGTAATATGTCATCCACATATAATATCAGAAATGCTACAGAGCTCCCACTCACTTTCTTGTAAATACAGGCTTCTCCGAAAGTCTGTATAAAACCAAATGCTTTGATCACACTATCAAAGCGTTTATTCCAACTCTGAGAGGCTTGCACCAGTCCATAAATGGATCGCTGGAGCTTGCACACTTTGTTAGCTCCCTTTGGATCGACAAAACCCTCTGGTTGCATCATATACAACTCTTCTTCCAGAAATCCATTCAGGAATGCAGTTTTGACATCCATCTGCCAAATTTCATAATCAGAAAATTCGGCAATTGCTAACATGATTCGGACAGACTTAAGCATCGCTACGGGTGAGAAGGTCTCATCGTAGTCAATTCCTTGAACTTGCCGAAACCCTTTTGCGACAAGTCGAGCTTTGTAGACAGTAATATTACCGTCGGCGTCAGTCTTCTTCTTGAAGATCCATTTATTCTCAATTGCTTGCCGATCATTGGGCAAGTCAACCAAAGTCCACACTTTGTTCTCATACATGGATCCCATCTCAGATTTCATGGCTTCAAGCCATTTTGCGGAATCTGGGCTCACCATTGCTTCTTCATAGTTCGTAGGTTCATCATGATCTAGTAGCATGACTTCCAGAACAGGATTACCGTACCACTCTGGCATGGATCTCACTCTGGTTGATCTACGAGGTTCAGTAGTGTCTTGTTCTGAAGTTTCATGATCATTATCATTAGCTTCCTCACTAATTGGTGTAGGTGTCACAGAAACAGTTTTCTGTGATGCACTACTTTCCAATAAGGGAGCAGGTACAGTTACCTCGTCAAGTTCTACTTTCCTCCCACTCACTTCTTTCGAGAGAAACTCCTTCTCCAGAAAGTTTCCGAACTTAGCAACAAAAGTCTTGCCTTCGGATCTGTGATAGAAGGTGTATCCGATAGTCTCCTTTGGATATCCTATGAAGACACATTTCTCCGATTTGGGTTCGAGCTTATCAGGTTGAAGCTTTTTCACATAAGCATCGCAGCCCCAAACTTTCAGAAACGACAACTTTGGTTTCTTGCCAAACCATAGTTCATAAGGCGTCCTCTCAACGGATTTTGATGGTGCCCTATTTAACGTGAATGCGACCGTCTCCAAAGCATAACCCCAAAACGATAGCGGTAAATCAGTAAGAGACATCATAGATCGCACCATATCTAGTAAAGTACGATTACGACGTTCGGACACACCATTACGTTGTGGTGTTCCGGGTGGCGTGAGTTGCGAAACTATTCCGCATTGTTTCAAATGTACACCAAACTCGTAACTCAAATATTCTCCTCCACAATCAGATCATAGAAACTTTATTTTCTTGTTACGATGATTTTCAACTTCACTCTGAAATTCTTTGAACTTTTCAAACATTTCAGACTTATGTTTCATTAAGTAGATATACCCATATCTGCTTAAGTCATCTGTGAAGGTGAGAAAATAACGATATCCGCCACGAGCCTCAATATTCATCGGACCACATACATCTGTATGTATGATTTCCAACAAATCTGTTGCTCTCTCCATAGTACCGGAGAACGGCGTTTTAGTCATCTTGCCCATGAGGCACGGTTCACAAGTACCAAGTGATTCATAATCAAGTGGTTCCAAAAGTCCATCAGTATGGAGTTTCTTCATGCGCTTTACACCGATATGACCTAAACGGCAGTGCCACAAATAAGTTGCACTATCATTATCAACTCTGCATCTTTTGGCTTCAACATTATGAATATGTGTGTCACTACTATTGAGATTCAATAAGAATAGACCATTCTTCAAGGGTGCATGACCATAAAAGATATTACTCATATAAATAGAACAACCATTATTCTCTTATTTAAATGAATAACCGTCTCGCATCAAACAAGATCCAGATATAATGTTCATGCTTAACGCTGGCACCAAATAACAATTATTTAGGTCTAATATTAATCCCGAAGGTAGATGTAGAGGTAGCGCACCGACTGCGATCACATCGACTTTGGAACCGTTTCCCATGCGCATCGTCACCTCGTCCTTAGCCAATCTTCGCTTAATCCGTAGTCCCTATTTCGAGTTGCAAATATTAGCAACAGAACCAGTATCAAATACCCAGGTGCTACTGCAAGCATTAGTAAGGTACACATCAATAACATGTATATCACATATACCTTTGTTCACCTTGCCATCCTTCTTATCCGCCAAATACTTGGGGCAGTTCCGCTTCGAGTGACCAGTATGCTTGCAGTAGAAGCACTCAGTTTCAGGCTTAGGTCCAGACTTGGGTTTCTTCTCTTGAGCAGCAACTTGCTTGCTGTTCTTCTTGAAGTTCCCCTTCTTCTTCCCTTTGCCCTTTTTCTTGAAACTAGTGGTCTTGTTGACCATCAACACTTGATGCTCCTTCTTGATTTCTACCTCCGTAGCTTTCAGCATTGCGAAGAGCTCGGGAATAGTCTTATTCATCCCTTGCATATCATAGTTCATCACGAAGCTCTTGTAGCTTGGTGGAAGTGATTGGAGAATTCTGTCAATGACGCTATCATCCGGAAGATTAACTCGCAGTTGAATCAAGTGATTACAATACCCAGACATCTTGAGTATATGCTCACTGACAGAACTGTTCTCCTCCATCTTGCAGCTATAGAACTTATTGGAGACTTCATATCTCCCAATCTAGGCATTTGCTTGAAATATTAACTTCAACTCCTGGAACATCTCATATGCCCCATGACGTTCAAAACGTCGTTGAAGTCCCGGTTCTAAGCCGTAAAGCATGGCACATTGAACTATCGAGTAGTCATCAGCTTTGCTCTACCAGACGTTCATAACATCTGGTGTTGCTCCAGCAGCAGGCCTGGCACCCAGCGGTGCTTCCAGGATGTAATTCTTCTGTGCAGCAATGAGGATAATCCTCAAGTTACGGACCCAGTCCGTGTAATTGCTACCATCATCTTTCAACTTTGCTTTCTCAAGGAACGCATTAAAATTCAACGGAACAACAGCACGGGCCATCTATCTACAATCAAACATACATAAGCAAGATACTATCAGGTACTAAGTTCATGATAAATTTAGGTTCAATTAATCATATTACTTAAAGAACTCCCACTTAGATAGACATCCCTCTAATCCTCTAAGTGATTACGTGATCCAAGTCAACTAAACCATGTTCGATCATCACATGAGATGGAGTAGTTTCATTGGTGAACATCACTATGTTGATCATATCTACTATATGATTCACGCTCGAGCTTTCAATCTCCGTGTTCCGAGGCCATATCTGTATATGCTTGGCTCGTCAAGTATAACCTGAGTATTCTGCATGTGAAACTGTTTTGCACCCGTTGTATTTGAACGTAGAGCCTATCACACCCGATCATCACATGGTGTCTCAGCACGAAGAACTTTCGCAACGGTGCATACTCAGGGAGAACACTTCTTGATAATTAGTGAGAGATCATCTTATAATGCTACCGTCAATCAAAGCAAGATAAGATGCATAAAAGATAAACATCACATGCAATCAATATAAGTGATATGATATGGCCATCATCATCTTGTGCTTGTGATCTCCATCCTCGAAGCACCGTCGTGATCACCATCGTCACCGGCGCGACACCTTGATCTCCATCGTAGCATCGTTGTCGTCTCGCCAATCTCATGCTTCCACGACTATCGCTACCGCTTAGTGATAAAGTAAAGCATTACAGCGTGATTGCATTGCATACAATAAAGCAACAACCATATGGCTCCTGCCAGTTGCCTATAACTCGGTTACAAAACATGATCATCTCATACAATAAAATTTAGCATCATGTCTTGACCATATCACATCACAACATGCCCTGCAAAAACAAGTTAGACGTCCTCTACTTTGTTGTTGCAAGTTTTACGTGGCTGCTACGGGCTTAAGCAAGAACCAATCTTACCTACGCATCAAAACCACAATGATAGTTTGTCAAGTTGGTGCTGTCTTAACCTTCGCAAGGACTGGGCGTAGCCACACTCGGTTCAACTAAAGTTGGAGAAACTGTCACCTGCTAGCCACCTTTGTGCAAAGCACGTCGGGAGAACCGGTCTCGCGTAAGCGTACGCGTAATGTTGGTCCGGGCCGCTTCGTCCAACAATACCGCCGAACCGAAGTATGACATGCTGGTAAGCAGTATGACTTATATCGTCCACAACTCACTTGTGTTCTACTCGTGCATATAACATCAACACATAAAACCTAGGCTCGGATGCCACTGTTGTGTTTCGTAGTAATTTCAAAAAATTTCCTACGCACACGCAAGATCATGGTGATGCATAGCAACGAGAGGGGGAGAGTGTGATCTACGTACCCTTGTAGATCGACAACGGAAGTGTTAACTTGGTTGATGTAGTCGTACATCTCCACGGCCCGACCGATCAAGCACCGAAACTTCGGCACCTCCGAGTTCTAGCACACGTTCAGCTCGATGACGATCCCCGGACTCCGATCCAGCAAAGTGTCGGGGAAGAGTTCCGTCAGCACGACGGCGTGGTGACGATCTTGATGTACTACCGTTGCAGGGTTTCGCCTAAGCACCACTACAATATTATCGAGGACTATGGTGGAAGGGGGCACCGCACACGGCTAAGAATATGATCACGTGGATCAACTTGTGTCTCTAGGGGTGCCCCGTGCCTCCGTATATAAAGGCTCAAGGGGGGGGGGGGCTGGCCGGCCAAGAGGTGGCGCGCCAGGAGGAGTCCTACTCCTTCCGGGAGTAGGACTCCCCCCTTTCCTAGTTGGAATAGGATTCACGGAGGGGGGAAAAGAGGAGAGAGAGGAGGAAGGGGGGGCGGCCCCCTCTCCTTGTCCTATTCGGACCAAAGGGGGGGAGGGGCGCGCGGCCCATCTCTGGCCACCTCTCCTCTCTTCCACTAAGGCCCACTAAGGCCCATATACCCCCCGGGGGGTTCCCGTAACCTCCCGGTGATCCGGTAAAATCCTGATTTCACCCGGAACGCTTCCGATATCCAAATATAGGCTTCCAATATATCAATCTTTATGTCTCAACCATTTCGAGACTCCTCATCATGTCCGTGATCACATCTGGGACTCCAAACAAACTTCAGTACATCAAAATGCATAAACTCGTAATATAACTGTCATCGTAACCTTAAGCGTGCGAACCCTATGGGTTCGAGAACAATGTAGACATGACTGAGACACGTCTTCGGTCAATAACCAATAGCAGAACCTGGATGCTCATATTGGCTCCTACATATTCTATGAAGATCTTTTATCGGTCAGACCGCATAACAACATACGTTGTTCCCTTTGTCATCGGTATGTTACTTGCCCGAGATTCGATCGTCGGTATCCAATACCTAGTTCAATCTCGTTACCGGCAAGTCCCTTTACTCGTTCCGTAATACATCATCCCGCAACTAACTCATTAGTTGCAATGCTTGCAAGGCTTCAGTGATGTGCATTACCGAGAGGGCCCAGAGATACCTCTCCGACAATCAGAGTGACAAATCCTAATCTCAAAATACGCCAACCCAACATGTACCTTTGGAGACACCTGTAGAGCTCCTTTATAATCACCCAGTTACGTTGTGACGTTTGGTAGCACACAAAGTGTTCCTCCGGCAAACGGGGTTGCATAATCTCATAGTCATAGGAACATGTATAAGTCATGAAGAAAGCAATAGCAACATACTAAACGATCGGGTGCTAAGCTAATGGAATGGGTCATGTCAATCAGATCATTCAACTAATGATGTGATCCCGTTAATCAAATGACAACTCTTTGTCCATGGTTAGGAAACATAACCATCTTTGATTAACGAGCTAGTCAAGTAGAGGCATACTAGTGACACGTTGTTTGTCTATGTATTCACACATGTATTATGTTTCCAGTTAATACAATTCTAGCATGAATAATAAACTTTTATCATGATATAAGGAAATAAATAATAACTTTATTATTGCCTCTAGGGCATATTTCCTTCACCTGCGTGTGCGTAGGATTTTTTTTTTTTGAAATTACTACGTTCCCCAACCATGGCATCTGAGCCAGGTTTTATGCGTAGATGTTATATGCACGAGTAGAACACAAGTGAGTTGTGGGCGATATAAGTCATACTGCTTACCAGCATGTCATACTTTGGTTTGGCGGCATTGTTGGATGAAGCGGCCCGGACCGACATTACGCGTACGCTTACGTGAGACTGGTTCTACCGACGTGCTTTGCACACAGGTGGCTGGCGGGTGTCAGTTTCTCCAACTTTAGTTGAACCAAGTGTGGCTACGCCCGGTCCTTGCGAAGGTTAAAACAACATCAACTTGACAAAGTATCGTTGTGGTTTTGATGCGTAGGTAAGAACGGTTCTTGCTAAGCCCGTAGCAGCCACGTAAAACTTGCAACAACAAAGTAGAGTACGTCTAACTTGTTTTTGCAGGGCATGTAGTGATGTGATATGGTCAAGACATGATGCTAAATTTTATTGTATGAGATGATCATGTTTTTAACCGAGTTATCGGCAACTGGCAGGAGCCATATGGTTGTCGCTTTATTGTATGCAATGCAATCGCCCTGTAATGCTTTACTTTATCACTAAGCGGTAGCGATAGTCGTGGAAGCATAAGATTGGCGAGACGACAAAGATGCTACGATGGAGATCAAGGTGTCGCGCCGGTGACGATGGTGATCATGAAGGTGCTTCGGAGATGGAGATCACAAGCACAAGATGATGATGGCCATATCATATCACTTATATTGATTGCATTTGATGTTTATCTTTTATGCATCTTATCTTGCTTTGATTGACGGTAGCATTATAAGATGATCTCTCACTAAATTTCAAGATAAAAGTGTTCTCCCTGAGTATGCACCGTTGCCAAAGTTCGTCGTGCCCAGACACCACATGATGATCGGGTGTGATAAGCTATACGTCCATCTACAACGGGTGCAAGCCAGTTTTTGCACACGCAGAATACTCAGGTTAAACTTGACGAGCCTAGCATATGCAGATATGGCCTCGAAACACTGAGACTGAAAGGTCGAGCGTGAATCATATAGTAGATGTGATCAACATATTGATGTTCACCATTGAAAGCTACTCCATTTCACGTGATGATCGGTTATGGTTTAGTTGATTTGGATCACGTGATCACTTAGAAGATTAGAGGGATGTCTTTCTAAGTGGGAGTTATTAAGTAATATGATTAATTGAACTTAAATTTATCATGAACTTAGTACCTGATAGTATTTTGGTTGTCTATGTTGATTGTAGATAGATGGCCCATGCTGTTGTTCCATTGAATTTTAATGCGTTCCTTGAGAAAGCAAAGTTGAAAGATGATGGTAGCAATTACACGGACTGGGTCCGTAACTTGAGGATTATCCTCATTGCTGCACAGAAGAATTACGTCCTGGAAGCACCGCTAAGTGCCAATCCTACTGCAGGAGCAACACCAGATGTTATGAACGTCTGGCAGAGCAAAGCTGATGACTACTCGATAGTTCAGTGTGCCATGCTTTACGGCTTAGAACCGGGTCTTCAACGATGTTTTGAACGTCATGGAGCATATGAGATGTTCCAGGAGTTGAAGTTAATATTTCAAGAGAATGCCCGGATTGAGAGATATGAAGTCTCCAATAAGTTCTATAGCTGCAAGATGGAGGAGAATAGTTCTGTTAGTGAACATATACTCAAAATGTCTGGGTATCATAATCACTTGACTCAACTGGGAGTTAATCTTCCTGTTGATAGTGTCATTGACAGAGTTCTTCAATCACTGCCACCAAGCTACAAGAGCTTCGTGATGAACTATAACATGCAAGGGATGGATAAGACGATTCCCGAGCTCTTCGCAATGCTAAAGGCTGCAGAGGTTAAAATCAAGAAGGAGCATCAAGTGTTGATGGTCAATAAGACCGCCAGTTTCAAGAAAAAGGGCAAAGGGAAGAAGAAGGGGAACTTCAAGAAGAACAGCAAACAAGTTGCTGCTCTGGAGAAGAAACTCAAGTCTGGACCTAAGCCTGAAACTGAGTGCTTCTACTGCAAGCAGACTGGTCACTGGAAGCGGAACTGCCCCAAGTATTTGGCGAATAAGAAGGCTGGCAAGGTGAACAAAGGTATATGTGATATACATGTTATTGATGTGTACCTTACTAGAGCTTGCAATAGCACCTGGGTATTTGATACTGGTTCTGTTGCTAATATTTGCAACTCGAAACAGGGACTACGGATTAAGCGAACACTGGCCAAGGACGAGGTGACGATGCACATGGGAAATGGTTCCAAAGTCGATGTGATTGCGGTCGGCACGCTACCTCTACATCTACCTTCGGGATTAGTTTTCGACCTAAATAATTGTTTTTGGTGCCAGCGTTGAGCATGAACACTATATCTGGATATTGTTTGATGCGAGATGGTTATTCATTTAAATCAGAGAATAATGGTTGTTCTATTTATATGAGTAATATCTTTTATGGTCATGCACCCTTGAAGAGTGGTCTATTTTTGATGAATCTCGATAGTAGTGATACACATATTCATAATGTTGAAGCCAAAAGATGCAGAGTTGATAATGATAGTGCAACTTATTTGTGGCACTGCCATTTAGGTCATATCGGTGTAAAGTGCATGAAGAAACTCCATACTGATGGACTTTTGGAACCACTTGATTATGAATCACTTGGTACTTGCGAACCGTGCCTCATGGGCAAGATGACTAAAACTCCGTTCTCTGGTACTATGGAGAGAGCAACAGATTTATTGGAAATCATACATACAGATGTATGTGGTCCGATGAATGTTGAGGCTCATGGCGGATATCATTATTTTGTCACCTTCACAGATGATTTAAGCAGATATGGGTATATCTACTTAATGAAGCATAAGTCTGAAACATTTGAAAATTACAAAGAATTTCAGAGTGAAGTTGAAAATCATCGTAACAAGAAAATAAAGTTTCTACGATCTGATCGTGGAGGAGAATATTTGAGTTACGAGTTTAGTCTACATTTGAAACAATGCAGAATAGTTTCGCAACTCACGTCACCCGGAACACCACAGCGTAATGGTGTGTCCGAACATCGTAATCGTACTTTACTAGATATGGTGCTATCTATGATGTCTCTTACTAATTTACCGCTATCGTTTTGGGGTTATGCTTTAGAGATGGCCGCATTCACGTTAAATAGGGCACCATGGAAATCCGTTGAGACGACGCCTTATGAACTGTGGTTTGGCAAGAAACCAAAGTTGTCGTTTCTTAAAGTTTGGGGCTGCGATGCTTATGTGAAAAAACTTCAGCCTGATAAGCTCGAACCCAAATCGGATAAATGTGTCTTCATAGGATACCCAAAGGAGACTGTTGGGTACACCTTCTATCACAGATCCGAAGGCAAGACATTCGTTGCTTAGAATCGATCCTTTCTAGAGAAGGAGTTTCTCTCGAAAGAAGTGAGTGGGAGGAAAGTAGAACTTGATGAGGTAACTGTACCTGCTCCCTTATTGGAAAGTAGTTCATCACAGAAACCGGTTTCTGTGACACCTACACCAATTATTGAGGAAGTTAATGATGATGATCATGGAACTTCAGATCAAGTTGTTGCTGAACCTCGTAGATCAACCAGAGTAAGATCCGCACCAGAGTGGTACGGTAATCCTGTTTTGGAAGTCATGCTACTGGATCATGATGAACCTACGAACTATGAAGAAGCGATGGTGAGCCCGGATTCCGCAAAATGGCTTGAAGCCATGAAATCTGAGATGGGATCCATGTATGAGAACAAAGTGTGGACTTTGGTTGACTTGCCCGTTGATCGGCAAGCAATTGAGAATAAATGGATCTTCAAGAAGAAGACTGACGCTGACGGTAATATTACTGTCTACAAAGCTCGACTTGTTGCGAAAGGTTTTCGACAAGTTCAAGGGATTGACTATGATGAGACATTCTCACCCCTAGAGATGCTTAAGTCTGTCCGAATCATGTTAGCGATTGCCGCATTTTATGATTATGAAATTTGGCAGATGGATGTCAAAAATGCATTCCTGAATGGATTTCTGGAAGAAGAGTTGTATATGATGCAATTGGAAGGTTTTGTCGATCCAAAGGGAGCTAACAAAGTGTGCAAGCTCCAGCGATCCATTTATGGACTGGTGCAAGCCTCTCGGAGTTGGAATAAACACTTTGATAGTGTGATCGAAGCATTTGGTTTTGTACAGACTTTTGGAGAAGCCTGTATTTACAAGAAAGTGAGTGGGAGCTCTGTAGCATTTCTGATATTATATGTGGATGACATATTACTGATTGGAAATGATATAGAATTTCTAGATAGCATAAAGGGATACTTGAATAAGAGTTTTTCAATGAAAGACCTCGGTGAAGCTGCTTACATATTGGGCATTAAGATCTATAGAGATAGATCAAGACGCTTAATTGGACTTTCACAAAGGACATACCTTGACAAAGTTTTGAAGAAGTTCAAAATGGATCAAGAAAAGAAAGGGTTCTTGCCTGTGTTACAAGGTGTGAAGTTGAGTAAGACTCAATGCCCGACCACTGCAGAAGATAGAGAGAAAATGAAAGATGTTCCCTATGCTTCAGCCATAGGCTCTATCATGTATGCAATGCTGTGTACCAGACCTGATGTGTGCCTTGCTATAAGTCTAGCAGGGAGGTACCAAAGTAATCCAGGAGTGGATCACTGGATAGCTGTCAGGAACATCCTGAAGTACCTGAAAAGGACTAAGGATATGTTTCTCATTTATGGAGGTGACAAAGATCTCATCGTAAATGGTTACGTTGATGCAAGCTTTGACACTGATCCAGATGATTCTAAATCGCAAACCGGATACGTGTTTATATTAAACGGTGGAGCTGTCAGTTGGTGCAGTTCTAAACAAAGCGTCATGGCGGGATCTACGTGTGAAGCGGAGTACATAGCTGCTTTGGAAGCAGCAAATGAAGGAGTCTGGATGAAGGAGTTCATATCCGATCTAGGTGTCATACCTAGTGCATCGGGTCCAATGAAAATCTTTTGTGACAATACTGGTGCAATTGCCTTGGCGAAGGAATCCAGATTTCACAAGAGAACCAAGCACATCAAGAGACGCTTCAATTCCATCCGGGACTTAGTCCGGGTGGGAGACATAGAAATTTGCAAGATACATATGGATCTGAATGTTGTAGAACCGTTGACTAAGCCTCTTCCACGAGCAAAACATGATCAGCACCAATGCTCCATGGGTGTTAGAATCATTACTGTTTAATCTAGATTATTGACTCTAGTGCAAGTGGGAGACTGAATGAAATATGCCCTAGAGGCAATAATAAAGTTATTATTTATTTCATTATTTCATGATAAATGTTTATTATTCATGCTAGAATTGTATTAACCGGAAACATAATACATGTGTGAATACATAGACAAACAGAGTGTCACTAGTATGCCTCTACTTGACTAGCTCGTTGATCAAAGATGGTTAAGTTTCCTAACCATAGACATGAGTTGTCATTTGATTAACGGGATCACATCATTAGGAGCATGATGTGATTGACTTGACCCATTCCGTTAGCTTAGCACTTGATCGTTTAGTTTGTTGCTATTGCTTTCTTCATGATTTTTACATGTTCCTATGACTATGAGATTATGCAACTCCCGTTTACCGGAGGAACACTTTGTGTGCCACCAAACGTCACAATGTAACTGGGTGATTATAAAGGTGCTCTACAGGTGTCTCCAAAGGTAGTTGTTGGGTTGGCGTATTTCGAGATTAGGATTTGTCACTCCGATTGTCGGAGAGGTATCTCTGGGCCCACTCGGTAATGCACATCACTATAAGCCTTGCAAGCATTGCAACTAATGAGTTAGTTGCAGGATGATGTATTACAAAACGAGCAAAGAGACTTGCCGGTAACGAGATTGAACTAGGTATTGAGATACCGACGATCGAATCTCGGGCAAGTAACATACCGATGACAAAGGGAACAACGTATGTTGTTATGCGGTCTGACCGATAAAGATCTTCGTAGAATATGTAGGAGCCAATATGGGCATCCAGGTCCCGCTATTGGTTATTGACCAGAGAGGTGTCTCGGTCATGTCTACATAGTTCTCGAACCCGTAGGGTCCGCACGCTTAACGTTCATTGACGATATAGTACTATATGAGTTATGTATGTTGATGACCGAATGTTGTTAGGAGTCCGGGATGAGATCGCGGACATGACGAGGAACTCCAGAATGGTCCGGAGATAAAGTTTGATATATGGGATAATTGTGTTTGGTCACCGTAAGGGTTCCGGAATTCACCGGAAGGGGTTCCAGATGTTTCCCGAAATGTTTGGTTACGAGAACACTTTATTTGGGTCAAAGGGGAAAGCCCACAAGGTTTTTGGAAAGCGCAAAAGGAAGTTTTGCGGAGTCCAGGGGCCAGACGCCAGGGTCCGTGGCATCTGGGTCCAGACACCGGGAACCCTGGCGTCTGGACCTGGAGTCCGAGAAGGACTCTTGCCTTTCGGGTGAAACCGACTTTGTGGAGGCTTTTACTCCAAGTTTCGACCCCAAGGCTCAACATATAAATAGAGGGGTAGGGGTAGCACCCAAGAGACATCAAGAAACACCAAGCCGTGTACCGGCTACCCTGTCCCCTCTAGTTTATCCTCCGTCATAGTTTTCGTAGTGCTTAGGCGAAGCCCTGCGGAGATTGTTCTTCACCAACACCGTCACCACGCCGTCATGCTGCCGGAACTCATCTACTACTTCGCCCCTCTTGCTGGATCGAGAAGGCGAGGACGTCATCGAGCCGAACATGTGCAGAACTCGGAGGTGCCGTGCTTTCGGTACTTGGATCGGTCGGACGTGAAGACGTACGACTACATCAACCACGTTGGTATAACGCTTCCACGAACGGTCTACGAGGGTACGTAGACAACACTCTCCCCTCTCGTTGCTATGCATCTCCATGATCCCGCGTGTGCGTAGGATTTTTTTTTAAAATTACTACGTTCCCCAACATCAAGAACTCTCATATATTGATGAAAACATAATATGTTCAGATCTGTAATCATGGCACTCGAGCCCTAGTGACAAGCATTAAGCATAGCAAAGTCATAGCAACATCAATCTCAGAACATAGTGGATACTAGGGATCAAACCCTAACAAAACTAACTCGATTACATGATAAATCTCATCCAACCCATCACCGTCCAGCAAGCCTACGATGGAATTACTCACGCATGGCGGTGAGCATCATGAGATCCAGTCAAGTCATACTCAATGTAAACTAACAGTAACGAATACAAATGACAGCGGTGCTCTCCAACTGGTGCTTTTTAATAAGAGGATGATGACTCAACATAAAAGTAAATAGATAGGCCCTTCACAGAGGGAAGCAGGGATTTGTAGAGGTGCCAGAGCTCGGTTTTTAAATGGAGGTGAATAGTATTTTGAGCGGTATACTTTCATTGTCAACATAACAACCAAGAGATGACAATATCTTCCATGCTACACACATTATAGGCGGTTCCCAAACAAAATGGTAAAGTTTACACTCCCCCTCCACCAACAAGCATCAATCCATGGCTTGCTCGAAACAACGAGTGCCTCCAACTAACAAGAGTCCCAGGGGGAGTTTTGTTTGCAATTATTTTGATTTAGTTTGCATAAAGCATGGGACTGGGCATCGCGGTGACTAGCCACTTTCTCGTGAGTGAGGAGAGGAGTCCACTCCTCTTGAGAATAACCTGCCTAACATGGAAGATACGGACAACCCTAGTTGATACATGAGCTATTCGAGCATACAAAATAGGATATTTATTTGAATGTTTAGAGTTTGGCACATACAAATTTACTTGGAACGGCAGGTAGATACCATATATAGGTAGGTATGGTGGACTCATATGGAATAACTTTGGGGTTTATGGAGTTGGATGCACAAGTAGTATTCCCGCTTAGTATAGGTGAAGGCTAGCAAAAGACTGGGAAGCGACCAGCTAGAGAGCGACAACAGTCATGAACATGCATTAAAATTAATCAACACCGAATGCAAGCATGAGTAGGATATAATCCACCATGAACATAAATATCATGAAGGCTATGTTGATTTTGTTTCAACTACATGCGTGAACATGCACCAAGTCAAGTCACTTAAATCATTCAGAGGAGGATACCACCCTATCATACCACATCACAACCATTTTAATAGCATGTTGGCACGCAAGGTAAACCATTATAAGCTCCTAGCTAATCAAGCATGGCACAAGAAATTATGATCTCTAGTTGTCATTGCAAACATGTTTATTCATAATAGGCTGAATCAGGAACGATGAACTAATCATATTTACAAAAACAAGAGAGGTCGAGTTCATACCAGCTTTTCTCATCTCAGCCATTCCATCATATATCGTCATAATTGCCTTTCACTTGCACGACCGAATGATGTGAATAATACTAAGAGTGCACGTGCATTGGACTAAGCTGGAACCTGCAAGCATTCAATAAACAGGAGAAGACAAGGCAATATGGGCTCTTTTGTCAGATCAACAATAATGCATATAAGAGCCACTTCGACAATGTAATCATGGTCTTCTCCTATCGACCCCCAAAGAAAAGAAAAGAAATAAAACTATTTACACGGGAAAGCTCCCAACAAGCAAAAGAAGAACAAGAAATCTTTTTGGGTTTTCTTTTTAATTACTACTACAAGCATAGAAAGTAAACTAATTAAAAACTACAACTAATTTTTTTGGTTTTTCTTAAGGTTTATTAAACACACAAGGAGAAAGCATAAAAAGGGAAATAAACTAGCATGGATGATACAATAAAAAAGTATGAGCACCGACATCTAGCAATGAGTGTGTGAACATAAATGTAATGTCGATGAGAAATACGTACTCCCCCAAGCTTAGGCTTTTGGCCTAAGTTGGTCTATGGCCACGGCTGGCCTGGCGGATATCCATAATAATAGTTAGGGTCGTACTGCGAAGAAGAAGACTCTGATTGCCACTGGTTGGCAATCATCTCCGGATCCCACTGGTAATTAGACTGCCGTGGAGGATCAACTTGTGGTTCTGACTCTGGCTCTGCGGCTGATGCAGGGTTCCGGTAGGCATGAATATCCTCCAGCGAGACGAGGTACTCACCTGCAGATAAATCAAACAAGGAAGGAGCAGGCAAGGTAATAGTCTCCGGATGATGTTTACCAAAGAACAATTTGTATTTAAGCTCCCCTTCCCTATTGTTTATAATGAAATCATGTGCTACCATACTCTTATAATATAAATAAACATGAGGCAGCAATTTTTCTTCCTTCTCATAATGCCTAATAGGTATGTTAAAATGTGCAGCTAGGCATGAAGCATAGATGCCTCCAAAGATGGGGCCCTTTGTACAGTTCAGACTTAACCGTTTAGCAATAATACCACCCATACTAACAGAGTTATCACAGAATAAACCGTGGACCAAAATAATAATATCAGGAACACTAAGGTTTCCATAGTTTCCGTGACCAATTAAGTAGCGACTAGCAAATATTGCAAAGTAGCGTAAAACAGGAAAATGTATACTAGTGATTCGTGCATCGGAAACCTTCCTCGTTTCCCCTATGGTGATAGTATCAATAAACCCATCCACATCGTCATGATGTGGTTCCTCTATTTTGCCCTCAAAAGGAATCAAACAAACTCGACAAAAATCATAAAGTGACATCTTCTTAACCACATCATATAAATGAAACTCTACTGAAGGAGGTGATTCCCTAGGATAATAGTAGAAGTTTTGCACAAAAGTATTGGTGAGTAAGAGATACTGTTCGCGTTGGTTGCGGAAGAAGTCAGTGAGGCCTACATTTTTAGCCAATTCATAAAAATCCTCATAAATCCCGGTTGCTCTCAAGAATTCATCGGAGGGCCATTCACACGGCCTAACCTCCGCGGTGCGAGGCAAATTATATTTCGGCTTCATTGCTTCTTCATTTTGCTTTTCCTTCGAGCTTCGGCTCGATGAGCCCCTCAAAAATCTCTTCATTATTCTCTGAAAATTCTGAAAAAATTAGTAACTTCAAAATAAAAGTAAGCCGAACTCAGCAAAATTGATAGCAACTACTCCTACAAGTGCCTAGAGCCTATATCATGCATCAAAACTACTTGGGACCATATAAATTTGATATGCAAGCTCAAGAACATGGTCACCTAGGCATCACAAATTTGCAATTAATAAAGCACTAGAACAAAAACTAATTGGACCAATGGAGGAGTCACACACCAAGGAACAATCTCCCCAAACAGTTTTGTGAGAGGTGCTTTGAGCAAGGAGATCGAAAATGGCAGCAAAATGAGCTTGGACTCGGGTTTGAGCTGGATATTCGTGTTTGTGGGAGGAAGATGGAGTGTGTGGGTGCAGGAATAAGTGGAGGAGGGCCACCGTGGGCCCACGAGGCAGGGGGTGCGCGCAGGGGGGTAGGGCGCGCCCTCCACCCTCGTGGCCAGGTGGATGCCCCCCGTGTTGTGTTCTTGGTGCCAAATATTCTCAAATATTTCAGAAAAAATCATATTTAAATTTCAGGGCATTTGGAGAACTTTTATTTTCAGGGTATTTTTATATTGCATGGATAATTCAAGTAACAGACAAAAAGTACTATTTTTATTTTATTTAATATAAATAACAGAAAGCAAAAGGAGGGTACAGAGAGTTGTGCCTTCTAGTTTCATCCATCTCATGCTCATCAAAAGGAATCCACTAACAAGGTTGATCAAGTCTCGTTAATGAACTCATTTCGAGTAACATGGAACCAGAGAAATTTCGAATAACACTATGTTACCTCAACGGGGATATGCACATCCCCAATAATAAGAATATCATATTTCTTCTTAATAGTAGGAAGAGGAAATTCAAAACCTCCAAATATAATCGATGGAATTTTTCCAATAGAGTTGATACTATGAACTTGAGGTTGTTTCCTCGGAAAGTGTACCGTATGCTCATTACCATTAACATGAAAAGTGACATTGCCTTTAGTGCAATCAATAACAGCCCCTACAGTATTCAAAAAGGGTCTTCCAAAAATAATAGACATACTATCGTCCTCGGGAATATCAAGAATAACAAAGTCCATTAAAATAGTAACGTTTGCAACTACAATAGGCACATCCTCACAAATACCGACAGGTATAGCAGTTGTTTTATCAGCCATTTGCAAAGATATTTCAGTAGGTGTCAACTTACTCAAATCAAGTCTATGATATAAGGAGAGAGGCATAACACTAACACCGGCTCCAAGATCACATAAAGCAGTTTTAACATAGTTTCTTTTAATAGAGCATGGTATAGTGGGTACTCTTGGATCTCCAAGTTTCTTTGGTATTCCACCCTTAAAAGTATAATTAGAAAGCATGGTGGAAATTTCAGCTTCCAGTATCTTTCTTTTATTAGTAACAATTTCTTTCATGTACTTAGCATAAGGATTCATTTTGAGCATATCAGTTAACCGCATACACAAAAAGATAGGTCGAATCATTTCAGCAAAGCGCTCAAAATCCTCATCATCCTTTTTCTTGGATGGTTTGGGAGGAAAAGGCATGGGTTTCTGAACCCAAGGCTCTCTTTCATTTCCGTGTTTCCTAGCAACAAAGTCTTTCTTATCATAACGTTGATTCTTTGATTGTGGGTTATCAAGATCAACAGCAGGTTCAATTTCTACATCATTATCATTACTAGGTTGAGCATCATCACGAACATTATCATTAACATTATCACTAGTTTCAGGTTCATCACCAGATTGTGTTTCAGCATCAGAAATAGAAATATCATTTGGATTCTCAGGTGTATCAACAATAGGTTCACTAGAAGCATGCAAAGTCCTATCATTTTTCTTTTTCTTCCTTTTAGAAGGAGTAGGTGCATCTATATTATTTCTTTGAGAATCTTGCTCAATTATCTTAGGGTGGCCTTCAGGATACAAAGGTTCCCGAGTCATTCTACCAGTTCTAGTAGCCACTCTAACAACATAATCATTATTCTTACTATTCAATTCATTAAGAAAATCATTTTGAGCTCTAAGTACTTGTTCTACTTGAGTGGTAACCATAGAAGCATGTTTACTAATAAGTTTAAGTTCACCTTTAACATTAGCCATATAATCACCCAAGTGTTCAAGATATTTGAATTGTATTTCATTTGTCTACCAAAATAAGCATTAAAGTCTTCTTTCTTAGCCATAAATTTATCCAACTCACCTAAGCATGGGCTAGCAAATTTAGTAAATGGGATTTCAGCTTTATCATATCTATAGAGAGAATTTAACTTTACTACCTGTGTCGGGTTATCAAGACCACGAGTTTCTTCAATAGGTGAAGGATTAAGATCATATGTTTCTTCAACGGGCGGTAAATTAAGACCATGTATTTCTTCAATAGGAGGTAAATTATTAACATCTTCAGCTTTAATACCTTTTTCTTTCATAGATTTCTTTGCCTCTTGCATATCTTCAGGACTGAGAAATAGAACACCTCTCTTCTTCGGGGTTGGTTTAGGAATAGGCTCAGGAAGTGTCCAATTATTTTCATTTGTCATCATATTATTCAATAGAATTTTAGCTTCATCCGGTGTTCTTTCCCTAAAAACAGAACCAACACAACTATCCAGGTAATATCTGGAAGCATCGGTTGGTCCATTATAAAATATATCAAGTATTTCATTTTTCTTTAAGTAATTGGAGAAACCTCCCCAAGCTTGTGGGAGACTCTCTTCTTCAATTTGCACAAAATTATATATATCCCTTAAAGCAGCTTGTTTCTTATGAGCAGGGAAATATTTGGCAGAGAAGTAATAAATCATATCATGGGGACTACGCACACAACCAGGATCAAGATAATTAAACCATATCTTAGCATCACCCTTTAATGAGAACGGAAATATTTTTAAGGATATAAAAGTAGCGAGTTCTCTCATCATTAGTGAACAGGGTGGCTATATCATTTAATTTAGTAAGATATGCCACAACAGTTTCAGATTCATAGCCATGAAAAGGATCAGATTCAACCAAAGTAATTATATCAGGATCAACAGAGAATTCATAATCCTTATCAGCAACACAGATAGGTGAAGTAGCAAAATCAGGGTTAGGTTTCATTCTAGCATTAAGAGATTGCTACTTCCATTTAGCTAATAATTTCTTAAGATCACTTCTATTATTACAAGCAAGAATAGCTCTAGCAGATTCTTCATCCAGATCATAACCCTCAGAAACAACAGGCAATTCATAAGTATTAGGGGGAGAGTCTTCATCATCACTATCTTCAATATAATCAGTTTCAATAATTTCATTCTCTCTAACCCTAGAAAGTTGTTCATCAAGAAATTCACCAAGTGGAACAGTAGTATCAAGCATAGAAATACTTTCATTATAAGTATCATGCATAGCAGAAGTGGCATCATCAATAACATTCGACATATCAGAACGAATAGC
The DNA here is from genome assembly GCF_002162155.2 of Triticum dicoccoides. Taxonomy (NCBI): domain Eukaryota; kingdom Viridiplantae; phylum Streptophyta; class Magnoliopsida; order Poales; family Poaceae; genus Triticum; species Triticum dicoccoides. The sequence goes on along the minus strand of NC_041384.1, from coordinate 59,341,788 downwards.
AGAAGCAGGTTTAAGTGACGCAAGATTATTCAAAACAGAAGGTGAATCAAGTGCAGAGTTAGATGGCAGTTCCTTACCACCCCTCCTAGTTGAGGGATAAATCTTGGTTTTTGGATCTCTCAAGTTCTTCATAATGATAAGCAGATATAAATCCCAAGTGACTCAAATAATAGAGCTATGCTCCCTGGCAACGGCGCCAGAAAATAGTCTTGATAACCCACAAGTATAGGGGATCGCAACAGTTTTTGAGGGTAGAGTATTCAACCCAAATTTATTGATTCGACACAAGGGGAGCCAAAGAATATTCTCAAGTACTAGCAGCTGAGTTGTCAATTCAACCACACCTGGAAACTTAGTATCTGCAGCAAAGTGTTTAGTAGCAAAGTAATATGATAGTAGTGGTAATGGTAGCAAAAGGTAACGATAGCAAAAGTAATATTTTTGGTGTTTTGTAGTGATCATAACAATAGCAACGGAAAAGTAAATAAGCGAAGAACAATATATGGAAAGCTCGTAGGCAATGGATCAGTGATGGAGAATTATGCCGGATGCGGTTCATCATGTAACAGTCATAACCTAGGGTGACACAGAACTAGCTCCAATTCATCAATGTAATGTAGGCATGTATTCCGAATATAGTCATACGTGCTTATGGAAAAGAACTTGCATGGCATCTTTTGTCCTACCCTCCTGTGGCAGCGGGGTCCTAGCGAAAACTAAGGGATATTAAGGCCTCCTTTTAATAGAGTACCGGACCAAAGCATTAACACATAGTGAATACATGAACTCCTCAAACTACGGTCATCACCGTTAAGTATCCCGATTATTGTCACTTCGGGGTTAACGGATCATAACACATAATAGGTGACTATAGACTTGCAAGATAGGATCAAGAACTCTCATATATTGATGAAAACATAATAGGTTCAGATCTGAAATCATGGCACTCGGGCCCTAGTGACAAGCATTAAGCATAGCAAAGTCATAGCAACATCAATCTCAGAACATAGTGGATACTAGGGATCAAACCCTAACAAAACTAACTCGATTACATGATAAATCTCATCCAACCCATCACCGTCCGGCAAGCCTACGATGGAATTACTCACGCACGACAGTGAACATCATGAAATTGGTGATGGAAGATGGTTGATGATGACGATGGCGACGGATTCCCCTCTCCGGAGCCCCGAACAGATTCCAGATCAGCCCTCCCGAGAGGTTTTAGGGCTTGGCGGCGGCTCCGTATCGTAAAACGTGATGAATCCTTCTTCTTTATTTTTTTCTCCCCGAAACCAAATATATAGAGTTGGAGTTGATGTCGGAGGAGCTCCAGGGGGCCCACGAGGTAGGGGGGCAGGCGCGTCCCCACCCTCGTGGACAGGTGGTGGCCCCCCTGGTCTTCATCTTTTGCAGGGATTTTATTATTATTTCCGAAAAGATGTTCCGTGAAGTTTCAGGTCATTCCGAGAACTTTTGTTTCTGCACATAAATAACACCATGGTAATTCTGCTGAAAACAGCGTCAGTCTGGGTTAGTTCCATTCAAATCATGCAAGTTGGAGTCCAAAACAAGGGCAAAAGTGTTTGGAAAAGTAGATACGACAAAGACGTATCAAGGGAGAGCTTCGTCAGCACGACGGCATGATGACAGTGATGATGATGCTACCAGAACATGGCTTTGCCTAAGCACCGCTACGATATGACCGAGGTGGATTATGGTGGAGGGGGGCACCACACATGGCTAAGAGATCAATGATCAACTTGTGTGTTTATGGGGGTGCCCCTTTCACCCGTATATAAAGGAGTGGAGGAGGGGGAGGGCCGACCCTCCTATGGCACGCCCCATGGGGAGTCCGACTCCCACTGGGAGTAGGATTCCCCCCTTCCCTAGTGGACTAGGAGTGGAAGGAAGGGGGAGAGAGGGGGAAGGAAAGGGGGGCCGGCCCCCACCCAATTCGGATTGGGCTTGAGGGGGGCGCCCCCCCTCCTAGGCCTCCCTCTCTTCTCTCCCACTATGGCCCAATAAGGCCCATATACCTCCCGGGGGGTTTCGGTAACCTCCCGGTGCTTTGGTATAGGCTCGAACTCACCTGAAACCATTCCGACGTCTAAATATTGTCATCCAATATATCGATATTTATGTCTCAACCATTTCGAGACTCCTCGTCATGTCCGTGATCATATCCGGGACTCCGAACTACCTTTGGTACATCAAAACACATAAACTCATAATACCGATCGTCACCAAACGTTAAGCGTGCAGACCCTACGGGTTCAAGAACTATGTAGACATGACCGAGACATGTCTCCGGTCAATAACCAATAGCGGAACCTGGATGCTCATATTGGTTCCTACATATTGTACGAAGATCTTTATCGGTCAAACCGCATAACAACATACATTGTTCCCTTTGTCATCGGTATGTTAGTTGCCCGAGATTCGATCGTCGGTATCTCAATACCTAGTTCAATCTTGTTACCGGGAAGTCTCTTTACTCGTTCTGTAATGCTACATCTCATAACTAACTCATTAGCTACATTGCATGCAAGGCTTATATTGATGTGCATTACCGAGAGGGCCTAGAGATACCTCTCCGATAATTGGAGTGACAAATCCTAATATCGATCTATGCCAACTCAACAAACACCATCGGAGACACCTGTAGAGCACCTTTATAATCACCCAGTTATGTTGTGACGTTTGGTAGCACACAAAGTGTTCCATCGGTATTCGGGAGTTGCATGATCTTATATTCATAGGAACATGTATAAGTTATGGAGAAAGCAATAGCAACAAACTAAACGATCATCGTGATAAGCTAACAGATGGGTCAAGTCAATCACATCATTCTCTAATGATGTGATCGCGTTAATCAAATGACAACTCATTGGTGTCTACTACACAACCTTCTTCTTGTAGACGTTGTTGGGCCTCCAAGTGTAGAGGTTTGTAGGACAGTAGCAAATTTCCCTCAAGTGGATGACATAAGGTTTATCAATCCGTAGGAGGCGTAGGATGAAGATGGTCTCTCTCAAGCAACCCTGCAACTAAATAACAAAGAGTCTCTTGTGTCCCCAACACACCCAATACAATGGTAAATTGTATAGGTGCACTAGTTTGGCAAAGAGATGGTGATACAAGTGGTATATGGATGGTAGATAAAGGTTTTTGTAATCTGAAAATATAAAGACAGCAAGGTAACAAATGATAAAAGTGAGCGTAAACGGTATTGCAATGCGTTGAAACAAGGCATAGGGTTCATACTTTCACTAGTGCAAGTTCTCTCAATAATAGTAACATAATTGGATCACATAACTATCCCTCAACATGCAACAAAGAGTCACTCCAAAGTCACTAATAAAAGAGAACAAACGAAGAGATTATGGTAGGGTACAAAACCACCTCAAAGTTATCCTTTCTGATCGATCTATTCAAGAGTCCGTAGTAAAATAACATGAAGCTATTCTTTCTGTTCAATCTATCCTAGAGTTTGTACTAGAATAACACCTTAAGACACAAATCAACCAAAACCCTAATGTCACCTAGATACTCCAATGTCACCTCAAGTATCCGTGGGTATGATTATACGATATGCATCACACAATCTCAGATTCATCTATTCAAACCAACACAAATAACTTCAAAGAGTGCCCCAAAGTTTCTACCGGAGAGTCAAGACAAAAACGTGTGCCAACCCCTATGCATAGATTCCCAAGGTCATGGAACCCGCAAGTTGATCACCAAAACATACATCAAGTGGATCAATAGAATACCCCATTGTCACCACGGGTATCCCACACAAGAGATACATCAAGTGTTCTCAAATCCTTAAAGACTCAATCCGATAAGATAACTTCAAAGGGAAAAATCAATCCATTACAAGAGAGTAGAGGGGGAGAAACATCATAAGATCCAACTATAATAGCAAAGCTCGCGATGCATCAAGATCGTACCACCTCAAGAACACGAGAGAGAGAGAGAGAGATCAAACACATAGCTACTGGTACATACCCTCAGCCCCGAGGGAGAACTACTCCCTCCTCGTCATGGAGAGCACCGGGATGATGAAGATGGCCACCAGAGAGGGATTTCCCCCTCCGGCAGGGTGCCGGAACGGGTCTAGATTGGTTTTCGGTGGCTACGGAGGCTTTTGGCAGCGGAACTCCTGATCTATTCTGCTCCCCGATGGTTTTAGGGTATATTGGTATATATATTGGAGGAAGAAATACGTCAGGGGAGCCACGAGGGGCCCACGAGGGTGGAGGGCGCGCCAAGGGGGGTGGGCACGTCCCCCTGCCTCGTGCCTTCCTTGATGCTTCCCTTACGTACACCCCAAGTCTTCTGGATTGCTTCCGTTCCAAAAATAAGTTCCGTGAAGTTCCAGGTCAATTGGACTCCGTTTAATTTACCTTTTCTGCGATACTCTAAAACAAGGAATAAACAGAAACTGGCACTGGGCTCTAGGTTAATAGGTTAGTCCCAAAAATCATATAAAATAGCATATAAAGGCATATAAAACATCCAAGGTTGATAATATAATAGCATGGAACAATCAAAAATTATAGATACGTTGGAGACGTATCAGCATCCCCAAGCTTAATTCCTGCTCGTCCTCGAGTAGGTAAATGGTAAAAACAAATTTTTTGATGTGGAATGCTTCCTAACATATTTATCCATGTAGTTCTCTTTATTGTGGCAAGAATATTCAGATCCATAAGATTCAAGACAAAAGTTTAATATTGACATAAAAATAATAATACTTTAAGCATACTAACCAAGAAATTATGTGTTCTCAAAATAACATGGCCAAAGAAAGCTATCCCTACAAAATCATATAGTCTCGCTATGCTCTATCTTCACCACACAAAATATTTAAATCATGCACAACCCCGGTGACAAGCCAAGCAATTGTTTCATACTTTTGATGTTCTCAAACTTTTTCAATCTTCATGCAATACATGAGCATGAGCCATGGACATAGCACTATAGGTGGAATAGAATGGTGGTTGTGGAGAAGACAAAAAGGAGAAGATTGTCTCACATCAACTAGGCGTATCAACGGGCTATGGAGATGCCCATCAATAGATATCAATGTGAGTGAGTAGGGATTGCCATGCAACGGATGCACTAGAGCTATAAATGTATGAAAGCTCAACAAAAGAAACTAGTGGGTGTGCATCCAACTTGCTTGCTCACGAAGACCTAGGGCATTTTGAGGAAGCCCATCATTGGAATATACAAGCCAAGTTCTATAATGAAAATTTCCCACTAGTATATGAAAGTAACAACATAAGAGACTCTCTATTATGAAGATCATGGTGCTACTTTTAAGCACAAGTGTGGTAAAAGGATAGTAGCATTGTCCCTTCTCTCTTTTTCTCTCATTTTTTTGTTTTTTTGTTTTGTTTTTTTGTGGGCCTTCTCCTTTTTATGGCCTCTTTTTTTGTCCGGAGTCTCATCCCGACTTGTGGGGGAATCATAGTCTCCATCATCCTTTCCTCACGTGGGACAATGCTCTAATAATGATGATCATCACACTTATATTTACTTACAACTCAAGAATTACAACTCGATACTTAAAACAAGAAATGACTCTATATGAATGCCTCCGGTGGTGTACCGGGATGTGCAATGACTCATGAGTGACATGCATGAAAGAATTATGAATGGTGGCTTTGCCACAAATACGATGTCAACTACATGATCATGCAAAGCAATATGACAATGATGAAGCATGTCATAATAAACGGAACGGTGGAAAGTTGCATGGAAATATATCTCGGAATGGCTATGGAAATGCCATAATATGTAGGTATGGTGGCTGTTTTGAGGAAGATATATGGTGGGTTTATGGTACCGGCGAAAGTTGCGCGGTACTAGAGAGGCTAGCAATGGTGGAAGGGTGAGAGTGCGTATAATCCATGGACTCAACATTAGTCATAAAGAACTCACATACTTATTGCAAAAATCTATTAGTTATCAAAACAAAGTACTATGCGCATGCTCCTAGGGGGATAGATTGGTAGGAAAAGACCATCGCTCGTCCCCGACTGCCACTCATAAGGAAGACAATCAATAAATAAATCATGCTCTGACTTCATCACATAACGGTTCACCATACGTGCATGCTACGGGAATCACAAACTTCAACACAACTATTTCTCAAATTCACAACTACTCAGCTAGCATGACCCTAATATTACCATCCTCATATCTCAAAACAATCATCAAGTATCAAACTTCTCATAGTATCCAATGCACTCTATATGAAATTTTTTATTATATCCCTCTTGGATGCCCATCATATTAGGACTCGTTTCATAACCAAAGCAAACTACCATGCTGTTCTAAAGAATCTCAAAATAATATAAGTTAAGCACGAGAGTTCATCTAATTCTTCAAAATAAAACCACCACCGTGCTCTAAAGAGATATAAGTGAAGCACTAGAGCAAACGACAAACTACTCCGAAAGATATAAGTGAAGATCAATGAGTAGTCGAATAATCATGCAACTATATGAAGACTCTCTAACATTTAATAATTTCATATCTTGGTATTTTATTCAAACAGCAAGAAAAACAAAAGTAAATAAAATGACGCTCCAAGCAAAACACATATCATGTGGCGAATAAAAATATAGCTCCAAGTAAAGTTACCGATGAACGAAGACGAAAGAGGGGATGCCTTCTGGGGCATCCCCAAGCTTAGGCTTTTGGTTGTCCTTGAATATTACCTTGGGGTGCCTTGGGTATCCCCACGCTTAGGCTCTTGCCACCCCTTATTCCATAGTCCATCGAATCTTTACCCAAAACTTCAAAACTTCACAACACAAAACTTCACAGAAAACTCGTAAGCTCCGTTAGCGAAAGAAAACAAAACACCACTTCAAGGTACTGTAATGAACTCATTCTTTATTTATATTGGTGTTAAACGTACTGTATTCCAACTTATCTATGGTTTCTAAACTCTTTTACTTGCCATAGATTCATCAAAATAAGTAAACAACACATGAAAAATAGAGTCTGTCAAAAATAGAACAGTCTGTAGTAATCTGTAACTAACGCAAACTTATGGAACCTCAAAAATTCTAAAATAAATTGCTGTAAGTGAGTAATTTATCTATTAATCATCTGCAAAAAGAATTAACTAAATAGCACTCTCCAATAAAAAATGGCAGCAATTCTCGTGAGCGCTAATGTTTCTGTTTTTTATAGCAAGATCAACAAGACTTTCCCTAAGTCTTCTCAACGGTTCTACTTGGCACAAACACTAACTAAAACATAAAAACTCAATCATAACAGAGGCTAGATAAATTATTTATTACTAAACAGGAGCAAAAAGCAAGGGACAAAAATAAAGTTGGGTTTCCTCCCAACAAGCGCTATCGTTTAACGCCCCTAGCTAGGCATGATGATTTCAACGATGCTCACATAAAAGATAAGAGTTGAAACATAAAGAGAGCATCATGAAGAATATGACTAGCACATTTAAGCCTAACCCACTTCCTATGAATAGGGATTTTGTGAGCAAACAATTTATGGGAACAACAATCAACTTGCATAGGAAGGTAAAGCAAGCAAAACTTCAAAACTATAAGCACATGGAGAGGAAACTTGATATTATTGCAATTCCTACAATCATATGTTCCTCCCTCATAATAATTTTCAGTAGCATCATGAATGAATTTAACAATATAACCATCACATAAAGCATTATTTTCATGATCTGCAAGCATAGAATTTTTATTACTCTCCACATAAGCAAATTTCTTCTCATGAACAGTAGTGGGAGAAAGTTCAACAAAATAACCATCATGTGAGGCATAATCCAATTGAAAGTTAAAATCATGATGACAAGTTTCATGGGTATTCTTTATAGCATACAAGTCATCAAATAATCATCATAGATAGCAACTTTGTTCTCATAATCAATTGGAACCTCTTCCAAAATAGTGGATTCATCACTAAATAAAGTCATGACCTCTCCAAATCCACTTTCATAATTATAATCATCATAAATAGGAGGCATGCTATCATCATAATAAATTTGCTCATCAAAACTTGGGAGACAAAACATATCATGTTCATAAAACATAGCATCCCCAAGCTTGTGGCTTTGCATATCATTAGCATCATGGATATTCAGCAAATTCATACTAACAACATTGCAATCATGCTCATCATTCAAAGATTTAGTGCCAAACATTCTAATGCATTCTTCCCCTAGCACTTGAGCACAATTATCAGAATCCTTATTTTCATGATAGATATTAAAAAGATGAAGCATATGAGGTATCCTTAGTTCCATATTTTTTTGTAATTTTCTTTTATAAACTAAACTAGTGATAAAACAAGAAACTAAAAGATTCGATTGCAAGATCTAAAGATATACCTTCAAGCGCTAACCTCCCCGGCAACGGCGCCAGAAAAGAGCTTGATGTCTACTACACAACCTTCTTCTTGTAGACATTGTTGGGCCTCCAAGTGCAGAGGTTTGTAGGACAGTAGCAAATTTCCCTGAAGTGGATGACCTAAGGTTTATCAATCCATAGGAGGCGTAGGATGAAGATGGTCTCTCTCTCAAGCAACCCTGCAACCAAATAACAAAGAGTCTCATGTGTCCCCAACACACCCAATACAATGGTAAATTGTATAGGTGCACTAGTTCGGCGAAGAGATGGTGTTACAAGTGGTATATGGATGGTAGATAAAGGTTTTTGTAATCTGAAAATATAAAGACAGCAAGGTAACAAATGATAAAAGTGAGCGTAAACGGTATTGCAATGCGTTGAAACAAGGCATAGGGTTCATACTTTCACTAGTGCAAGTTCTCTCAGCAATATAACATAATTGGATCACATAACTATCCCTCAACATGCAACAAAGAGTCACTCCAAAGTCACTAATAGCGGAGAACAAACGAAGAGATTATGGTAGGGTACGAAACCACCTCAAAGTTATCCTTTTTGATTGATCTATTCAAGAGTCCATAGTAAAATAACATGAAGCTATTTTTTGCGTTCAATCTATCCTAGAGTTCATACTAGAATAACACCTTAAGACACAAATCAACCAAAACCCTAATGTCACCTAGATACTCCAATGTCACCTCAAGTATCCGTGGGTATGATTATACGACATGCATCACACAATCTCAGATTCATCTATTCAAACCAACACAAAGAACTTCAAAGAGTGCCCCAAAGTTTCTACCGGAGAGTCAAGACGAAAACGTGTGCCCACCCCTATGCATAGATTCCCAAGGTCACGGAACCCGCAAGTTGATCACCAAAACATACATCAAGTGGATCAATAGAATACCCCATTGTCACCACGGGTATCCCACACAATACATACATCAAGTGTTCTCAAATCCTTAAAGACTCAATCCGATAAGATAACTTCAAAGGGAAAACTCAATCCATTACAAGAGAGTAGAGGGGGAGAAACATCATAAGATCCAACTATAATAGCAAAGCTCGCGATACATCAAGATCGCACCACCTCAAGAACACGAGAGAGAGAGATCAAACACATAGCTACTGGTACATACCCTCAGCCCTGAGGGAGAACTACTCCCTCCTCGTCATGGAGAGCACCGGGATGATGAAGATGGACACCGGAGAGGGATTTCCCCCTCCGGTAGGGTGCCGGAACGGGTCTAGATTGGTTTTCGGTGGCTATGGAGGCTTCTTGCGGCGGAACTCCCGATCTATTCTACTCCCCGATGGTTTTAGGGTATACTTGTATATATAGGAGGAAGAAATACGTTAGGGGAGCCACGAGGGGCCCATGAGGGTGGAGGGCGTGCCCAGGGGGGTGGTCGCGCCCTCTGCCTCGTGCCTCCCTCGATGCTTCCCTTACGTACACCCCAAGTCTTCTGGATTGCTTCCGTTCCAAAAATAAGTTCTGTGAAGTGTCAGGTCAATTGGACTCCGTTTCCTTTTCCTTTTCTGCGATGCTCTTAAACAAGGAAAAAACAGAAACTGGCACTGGGCTTTAGGTTAATAGGTTAGTCCCAAAAATAATATAAAATAGCATATAAAACATCCAAGGTTGATAATATAATAGCATGGAACAATCAAAAACTATAGATATGTTGGAGACGTATCACTCATGTCTATGGTTAGGAAACATAACCATCATTGATTCAACGAGCTAGTCAAGTAGAGGCAAACTAGTGACACTCTCTTTGTCTATGCATTCACACATGTACTAAGTTCTCGGTTAATACAATTCTAGCATGAATAATAAACATTTATCATGATATAAGGAAATATAAATAACAACTTTATTATTGCCTCCAGGGAATATTTCCTTCAGTCTCCCACTTGCACCAGAGTCAATAATCTAGATTTCATTGTAATTGTGGGAGTCCTGGATAAGGGGGTCTCCGGACAGCCGGACTATATCCATTGGCCGGACTGTTAGACTATGAAGATACATGATTGAAGACTTCGTCTGGTGTCCGGATGGGACTCTACTTGGCGTGGAAGGCAAGCTAGGCAATACGGATATGTATATCTCCTCCTTTGTAAGCGACCTTGTGTAACCCTAACCTCTCCGGTGTCTTTATAAACCGGAGGGTTTTAGTCCGTAGGACAACATACAATCATACCATAGGCTAGCTTCTAGGGTTTAGCCTCTTTGATCTCATGGTAGATCTACTCTTGTACTACCCATATCATCAATATTAATCAAGCAGGACGTAGGGTTTTACCTCCATCAAGAGGGCCCGAACCTGGGTAAAACATTGTGTCCCTTGCCTCCTATTACCATCTGTCTTAGACGCACAGTTCAGGACCCCCTACCCGAGATCCGCCAGTTTTGACACCGACATTGGTGCTTTCATTGAGAGTTCCTCTGTGTCGTCGCCGTTAGGCTTGATGGCTCCTACTATCATCGATAGCGATGCAGTCCAGGGTGAGACTTTTCTCCCCGGACAGATCTTTGTGTTCGGCGGCTTTGCACTACGGGCCAATTCACTCAGCCATCTGGAGCAGGTTGAAAGTTATGCCCCTGGCCACCAGGTCAGGTTTGGAAGCTCAAACTACGCGGCCGATATCCGTGGAGACTTGATCTTTGACGGATTCGAGCCTCTGCCTTGTGCGTCACGCAGTCACGATGAGTACGACTTAGCTCTACCATCGGACAGTGTTAAGAAGATCGCACCGGCGGTCGCTCCGACCCTCAATTCGGAGCCAGTTGCGCCTTCTGCGGACGGGTGGATGGACCCCGCCACGGAGGCCTTACCCTCAGCAGCGATCGAGCCGAACATCAACTTTACCTTGCACGAGAGCCGTGTTGTTGAACTGCCGGATACTTCTCCGGCCATGGACTCCGAACTGCCTGCGCCCGTTCCGATCGAATCCGGTTGGGCGCCAATCATGGAGTTTACCTCTGTGGATGTCTTTCAACACTCACCCTTCGGCGATATACTGAAGTCATTAAAGTCTCTCTCCTTGTCAGGAGAATCCTGGACGAACTATGCCCGGCAGGATTGGGATGCGGATGACGAAGAAATTCGCCGCCCACCCACCACCCACTTAATAGCCATTGTTGATGACTTAACCGGCATGCTCGACTCTGACTCCGAATACATCGACGGTATGGACGACGATGCAGGAGACGAACAGGAACCACTGCCCCCAGGGCACTGGACGCCCACTTCACCACATGACATATACATGGTGGACACACCAAAGGAAAACGACGACGAGGAACGGAAGGACGCAACGATGGATTGTTCCCTCGAGAAGTAGTCAAAACGGCGGCGTAAGCGCCGCCCCAAATCCCGGCTCGGTAGAAACAACGATTATACAGACCCAGTGTTGGAGCAGGGGGAACCATTGCCGGACCACGGCAACACGGAGAATCAAGCCGAACAACCTGACTCTGTCAAAGATCATAGTCCAGATGACGTCAAGCGGACGGACACTCGGAGCAACAGAATACCCATCAAAGGCTCGTTGCTACCGCGAGGAGTCTAAAAAAGCAAAAGCAAAGGCTCAAAGCTGCGCAAGACACACTCCAAATCAGATGGAGCAAAGTACTCAACACAGCAGCAAAGTACGACGGTAATCGCCCCACCAAGAGCTACCCGAAGCGGAAGTTGCTACCTGAATTCGATGAGGAGGCCTTACATCCCCCACAACCAAAAATCAAAACAGCCATCTGGCCGGATAGGCGACCTCACGGCCAACATAGACCGGCAAACAACGCCGCACATAAGGCAATACGCGACCCACGCGAGGACTCGCATCAAAAGGACGGCATAACCAGATCCATCTATGGACCACGTAAGCGCGCTCCAACATACAACGCAACACAACAAACATCCGAAGAACGCGGTACACCCGGATACAGGGGTGCCGCACACCCCCTATGTTTCACCGATGAGGTGTTGGATCATGAATTTCTAGAGGGATTCAAACCCGTAAATATAGAGGCATACGACGGAACAGCAAACCCTGGTGTCTGGATTGAGGATTATATCCTCCATATCCATATGGCTCGAGGAGATGACCTCCACGCCATTAAGTATTTACCCCTCAAACTCAAAGGGCCATCTCGGCACTGGCTTAAGAGCCTCCCCAAAAGTTCCATTGGAAGCTGGGAAGAGCTCGAAGATGCTTTTCGGGCAAATTTTCAGGGGACTTACGTCTGACCTCCGGACACGGACGACTTGAGTCATATAACTCAACAGCCCGGAGAGTCAGCCTGAAAACTTTGGAACATGTTTCTTACTAAAAAGAACCAAATAGTCGACTATCCGGACGCCGAAGCCTTGGCAGCTTTTAAGCATAGCGTCCGTGACGAATGGCTTGCCAGACACCTCAGCCATGAGAAGCCGAGAATAATGGCAGCATTAACACGCCTCATGACCCGCTTTTGCGCAGGTGAGGATAGTTGGCTAGCCAGATGCAACATCGGCGACCCAAGTACATCCAAAGTTAGAGATGGAAACGGGAAATCACGATGCAACAACAATAACGAACGCGGGAATAAAGAAGACAGCATGAAGAGCACGACAGTAAACGCCGGATTTAGAAGCTCTCGGCAAAGTCAGCAAAAGCAGCCCTCTAAAGGTGACAGAGACGAACTGTCCAGCCTAAACAAAATTCTGGACCAAGTATGTCAGATCCATAGCACCCCCGGTAAACCTGCTAATCATACCCATAGAGAATGTTGGGTCTTCAAGCAGTCCGGCAAGCTCAACGCCGTACACAAGGGGGAGGATACACCAAGCGAAGACGAGGATGGGCCTCCCAAGCAAGACACTGGAGAACAAAAGAAGTTTCCACCAGAAGTCAAAATAGTCAACGTGTTACACGTGATCAAAGGGGGAAACAAAGCGGCACTCCCAGAAAAATATGCCCAAGGGCCTATCACCGCGGAGTCCTGCCACTGGTCGTCTCAACCGATCACATTCGACCATCATGATTACTCAGCAAGTATCCGGCGTGCAGGATGGGCCGCCCTAGTATTAGACCCAATAATTGACGGATACCACTTTACACGAGTCTTGATGGACGGTGGCAGCAGTTTAAACCTGATATACCAGGATACGATCCATGAAATGGGGATAGATCCAATGGAAATTTGCCATAGCAACACTGCCTTTAAAGGAGTAACGCCAGGCCCAGGGGCTCACTGCATGGGCTCCCTGCTACTAGAGGTTATATTCGGCTTCCCCGATAACTTCCGTATCGAACATTTAACCTTCCACATTGCTCCGTTCCAAAGTGGCTATCAAGCACTACTTGGACGCGAAGCTTTCGCTCGCTTTAATGCAATACCACATTACGCTTCCCTCACGCTCAAGATGCCCGGTCCACGTGGCATCATTGCAGCGTATGGAAATATTGAGCGATATTTGCGCGCCAAAGAGAGTGCGACTGCCTTGGCAGCCGCACACTAAAAACGGCCTCACCAACTAAAGCATTTGATAGGTCGTCAAGACCACGGACACGGTTAGACGAGTATGGCATAGCTATATGTAACTCATCTCGGATTGATGGCCACACCCCTATTACAAATACAAGTGGCTCAACGCGCGTAGACAAGTGGCAATTTTTACTTATCTTTAATTATACATGGTTTCTTTAAAAACTACCTTTTTGCACGACAACCTTTCACCTAAGTTCCTCTCTTTTATAGATGACCATCGTGCTACACCCGTCCAGGATACGGCACAACGGAGACACAGATGCAGACGTGCAGCAGGGACCCGCTCCAAGGATTCTTTTTAGATTAAGACCCTGCATAAACCTTTTTTACTGTCTCTTGTTGATATACATAACTCGGATTCTTAGTACAAATTGAGAAGGATGCTGACGTCTTGGCATGTGGCCACGTTAGAATAACGCACGTACCCGGACACAAGGGGCTTCTTACAAAGGGCACTATTTAGGCCCGGTTTATACCATAAAGACCGAATACCTTAGGGAGTGTTCGGCGTCGCGAGTTTGTCCTTATATGCATCAGCTCCGAATCATGTCTTTGGTAAAATGTTGGGTTTGCCTGGCTCCTATGTTTTGGTGCCTTACGTTCCATTCTATCGGCTAAGGCAGCACTAGGAGAACTATTGCGATTGTGCCCTGGTTCGTCCGGACGAGCACATTAGTAGAAAAAGCCAAAAACTGACTGTCATGATATAGCGCGAGGCTGGTCAACCACTCGATGACCTATCGGAATGTTAGAATTCCTCCGCTTTAACGAAGGGCCGTTTCCCGGCCAGGCATATACGCACCCCGAGTTCGGGAGAGTGCGGAGCCACCAGGGGCTATATAGTAGCCCCACTGTCAAACTCCTATGGCTAAGTGAAAGTGTTAAAGCATCATAGTCCGGTTGCCTCGTTCGCTGCGCTATCACCTCCTTAATAGGACCAAGACGTTGGGTTAAGTGTGACATGTGTTTTTTGCGAGCACCTCCGCATTATATGCGTGGGGGTTGAAGCCGACGACTGCAATCTTTCAGGTTATATATATATATATATATATATATATATATATATATATATATATATATATATATATATATATATATATATATATATATATATATATAGACGGTCTATTCTGCTAATATTAGCAGAATAACTATTCTGCACACCACTTCCGCACTGCACGCTGAACGCAAGTGCACTGCATCTTCTTTACGTTGGGCACTGCAATGCTTCACGGGAGAACTGCTTCATTTTCCGGTGTTCCGCCTGCGTGTTCTATGTGGAATCGGGTGTCGCGGGATGATTCAGTTTGTGTCTGCATCTCATTTTAGCTTTATTCTTTCTAATTTACAGGAAAATATACTAGAGTGCTTGCAAATCGAGGGATTTGGCGGACGAGCTTTCTCTGTTCGTTCGCGTTCGCGTCAGATGCGATTTTTTTTGTGCTCGAATGTTGTTATTTAGTAGGAATTGTTTGATTGCGTTTGTTTTAATCGGTCCATTCACTCTATAATTTGTTAATTTTTAGGAGTTAGTTTTCAATTTCTTGCTATTTTGGTTGTGCGGGCGGGTGAGTTTCGTCCGCTCCTCTGTTCTTGTTGATTTTTTTGATTTTTGCCCATCCATGCGTGTTTGAATATTGTAATTACTGTTGCTGTAGGTTTGAATTCATTGTATTGCAGGTATAATTGTCATTTTTTGAATCGCGGTTTTTAAATGAAAGGTGATGTTGTTCGTCAAGTTGCCATGTCTTCCATGTAAATTTTTGCGGGTGTATTTTTCGATAGTTTAGTGGCTGTACAATTTTTAGGCGAGTTATGGAAGTGCGAGTGAAATTGACACCTCTGTCAGTCTATCACATTGTCTGTAGTTTTAGTGCTTTACTTTTATTTGTTGTAGTCGCGGCATACGTTGTAGTGCACTGCATTTTCTTTGGTAGCGTACTTCGTTGTAGCTGTATTACAGTGGTTATGGCTGTTTATGAGATTTCTCCTTTTCTTAAACTACATTCTGTGTTCTAGACGACTGCATAATATGCATTTCTGTACTGCATTAGCAGTGTTGTTAATTTTCTATTCTGTTGTTAGAATGGATGTTCCATGATACGCTTGTGTTAGCTGAATAGTTATTATAAGATTTTTTGAACTGCATACTATGATAATTGTTTTTGAACATCGTATGTTAAGTGCAAAGTTTCTACCATTTGCATTTCCTTGTTACTGTTTCAGATGGCTGCTTTTTGTTATTATTAGTACCACACTATGTGTTCGAGAGAACTGCATTACTGCCAACAACAACTTTGTCTAAAAAGGATGATAAAATGACGTAGTTGAGGTTGCATACTTTAAATAGGCATCGTTCAAATTGTCTGTTGGACATAATTTTAAAAGCATACATCATAAGCAAAGCATTAGAAATATTGGTTGCTTCATATTAGATAGCGTGGAGTGCAAATATTGTAAACTTGATGGAGTCTTCTTCTTTGTAGAAAAAGACCATGGCCACTTCTCCGGCCTCAAAGCCATTCTGGGAGACAAAATCTTTCCAACCAGTAGTTATGTTGAGTCTTCAGAGTCGATGTGGTAGTCAGCTTCCATGTCTCCATAGCCATTCTTATGTTCTGTCTCCAAAGTAAGCTTCCCTGAACTCGGAGCATGAAATTTTATTGTGGATGGCAGTTTCTGCATATTGTAATGGGTGGAAAAAGAATTTGTAAGTAAACAACAAATGTTTTTGTTTTATACTTAGTATGATTTGTTTATGTTTACTTAAATAGTTACATACATATGATTGTATTTTGTAAAGTAGTTGCAATGTATGAACAAACTTATATACGCAATTGACTCCTAGTTTTACTGGGATATATATTATACTGCAACATGTGTGCACTACAATGTCAGTAACAGTGTACTTCTCCAGCATGTTAAGATAACTGCAACTTATCTACTGACCCTTTTTTTTGTACATATGTCGATACATGGTGTGGTACTGAAGAAAGATAGGTGGAAGCATCTAGTCTTAATAGCTAACAAATCTGAACAAGAATACAAATTCTATTTTGTATTTTTGTTGATATTACTGAACAAATTGATTGAACTATATATTCAGATGTGTATTTGCAGTCTAGATTATGTGCAAAAATTGTGAGTGGAAAAACATACCCTACTTTCCTGTAGATCTGCAGTTGTGAGGCGATGAAGAAATGGCGCACGAAACCCCCTGTTGGGTATCATCAGGCAGCCGAGCATGCTGCGCCACTCGGTGTTAGTGAGCTGTAGGCCTTCTGTGTAGACGCATGTGTCCGCTACCGGAGCCATCCTAGCCAAGCACCCGCACTTACAGTCCATGGTTGGTTTAGTGGAATTCCAAAGAAGAGTTGTGGATGGGATGAACCCTAGATCTATGTTTTGAGGAAAATGAGGAACGGGGGGAGGAGTTGTGTTAGTCTGTAGCACAAATGGATAAGTTTTTATGCAACCAATCGAGCAATGGAAGTAATAAATGGTGTGGTTGGCGTTAGGTGGTGGATTGGGTGTGATTCAGTGAACACGAATGCATTTAAGAAGCAACAGGACTGCTTACTTGAAAATAGCGAACTGCATTGTCATATCACGGCGAACTACGAACGCGTGGTTGGGCCTGTGTTTGTGTATGGTACGTAGCATTTTTTTATTTTCAGTGGCCTCTCTTTTTTTGTTGGCCCTGTGTTCTGGTAGTGAAGACGCAATTGGGCCCAGGTCGGCCTGTGAGCACACGGCTGGTTCCCGGTGCGCTGTGTGCGGTCTAATGTTTAGTCCCACCTCGCCCGCGGAAGGCGCGGCCGACATGTTTATAAGCGGTGGCGAGGCATCTGTGTCGAATTCCTCTTGTTACTTATTTGGGCGCTTAAACACGGCGCTCGCAGCTGTATGCTCTCTGACCTGTGGGCCCATGTGTGGCCGGCCCCATGCACTGTGACTCAGAACAACTCGCCTTCTGTGGGCGCAGACCTATTACGAGACTGGCTGGGGCCGGTGCCACCTGGGTGGTCATTTTTTTCTTTTTATTTTTCTTTCTTAGGTGTTTTTTTCAATGTCGGGAGCTTGCACTGCATTGATCAGGGTTCTGTACTGCATGTGTACGCATTACGTACTGCATGTACAATTGCCATTTTTTTGTTTCCGTCTTTTTGCTATTATGTAATCTTTTTTCCCAATGTATGGGAGTGCACTGCTTAGTAAATCATACGCGTAATGCGTTGATTATGGTTCTGTACTACACGTTCATATATTTCTGTATTTCATTGATTATTTACATGTTTGCGTTTTTCATTTTCTGGTTTTGCTCTTATGTATTCTTTTTTCAAATTTAGGTTCGTGCACCGCTTTGTTGGGTATGTTAAGACTTCATTGGACAGATTCTGTACTGCATTCGTACACAACTTGCACTGCATGCGTCCTGTTTGCACACTACAACTCTTTTTTCGTTTTTTGCACTGCTCGATCTAATGATACATTAGCAGACAACAGAAAACAAATTATCACAGATATTCTGTACAACAATTTCATCACCAGCAAGCTAAGTTGAACAGAAAGCAAACTAACATGATCAGAGTTCATCATTACAAAGCGATTGTGCATGGCAAGCAAACTAGGTTCAGCACACAAGCAAACTAACGATACATAAGCAAACAACAGAAAGCAAATTTGATGATAATTCTAAAAGAACGCTGGCATTGTTGGCTCCTGGCCGGCACCATCATCTTCTTCACCAGTTAGGCTCTCCCCATCCCCAGCTGCTCCTGGCGCGCTTCTTGGGGGGCTCCTCCTTCTCCAGCTTTGCACGGTGAAGGCCGTCCTGGGTGAGGGTGATGCAGTTCCATATCTCATACGCTGCGTAGGCGTCCTTTGCCGTGTACTCGATGTGCCTCCTGGACAGAGGCAGGGTGGCCCAGCGCTGGTGCTCGTCGTCGGTGATCTTCTTCTTCACATTGTTGTAGTAGTCGTCGATGAGCACGCCGGAGACGTCTCCGAGGGAGTCCAACGGCTTGGTTGCCTCGGGCACCCTCCACTCCTTATGGATGTCGACGAAGTTGGCGACCTCCAGTTTGACGCGCTCCAGCCTGGTTTTGTCGCCGTCGATGGAGAAGCCTGCAAAGGTGTACCTGGGGTCGGCGAGGAAGTTGTAGAAGACGGTGCACCTTTCACTGTCGCTCATTTGGAAGAGCAGCACTGGGTGATTCTTGCCGATGGAGAGCTGGCAGAGGGCGGGTTTCTGCGTCGCTTCAGGGTCGTTGTCGTACTCGAGATCAATGCCGACGATCTTGTGGCGCTGGAGGCTGAGGTGGCGCTCGTACTGCGCGAGGTTGATCGCCATCTGCTTCCTATCGTTGGTGTGGATGACGTGCAACTTGGTGTTGTTGTGCGCCTCCACGGCGTTGTTGCCCTTGTACTCATTGGTGAACGTCATCGCCGGTGGCAGGGCTTGGTGCTTTTGGTGGGAGCGCAATGGATACTTGTGTTGTTTGCGGATGAGAAGGCCTTTGGCAGGGGTCTGAATTTAAGGGGAGGGCGCGGGGTGGGATGGCCTCGTCGGATGAACTGCACGATCGCGCTGATGATGCGGTTGTGCGGATCGTGGGTTGGTTTTTGCATCTGTGATCGTGGGCTTGTGGCGATGGAACTGCTCCGATCGGGTGGATGTATGCGAACGTGGTTTTTTTTAAGGTGGGTTTGTTTTATTTTTGATCAAGACATTTTTAACCACCACCTTTTTCTATGTGAACGGGCATTTTGTCATGTTTTATAGATGTATACCGCGTGACAACATAACTGCATTGATTACACTTACGCACTGCGGTGCATACAAATCAGAACTGCAACATTGTATACATGTGTGTACTTCATCATTTTTTGCGTGTCTTTGCTATATGCTTCGACGGTCTGCATTGCGCAACGGAATGCACTGCATACTTCTACCACACCGTATTGCATCTTGTTTTTGCCGGTACTTATTGCAGTCCCTTGCACGGGACGGGTATGGAAATGGGAGGGAGGGGGGGTCAGGGCCTTCCGTCCCCTTTTTTTGAACTTATTGTTTTTTCTTAGTCGGTTTTGTTGGGCCTGTGTTCGGGTAGTTCAGAGACGCATGCACATTGTCAAATTTTGTGTGGCTGGGGCTGGTATCATTTGGGTGATCAGTTTTTATTCTTTGTATGCTTTTTAATGTCGTGGAGTGCACTGCTTTTTGGTAAATCATCGGTGCACTTCATTGATCATGGTTATGTACTAGATGTGAACTTCATTTCTTACTGCATGTACAGTTCTCATTTTTGTTCCCATGTTTTTACTTTTTTTGTAATCTTTTTTTTTTCGAATGTACAGGACTGCACTGCTTAGCAAATTACGACTGTACTGCATTATTTATGATACTGTACTGCATGTTCGTGTACTTGCGCACTGCGTTTACTTTTTCCGCGTTCGCGTTTTTCTTCATCCTGAAAAAGAAATACATAATGGCGTACTACATCCCATATAGAAATGCACTGCATTTTTCCAGCAGTGCGTACTGCATTTGTTTTTTTGCATGTGCTTACTTCACTGTACGGGAGGTTTAAGGGGAGAGCGGAGGGGGGGCACATTTTTTTGTGTGGCACTTAATTGAAGGTAGACTTTTTTTTCGGATGTGTTTTCTTAACATGCGTTTTGTTTTTGATTTTAACATTTTTACGAACTGTATGTATTTTATTTGTTGTTTTACCGTTTGAACTTCATGATTCTTCATAGAGAACTGCATCATGTTTTTTTTGTTGTTTTTTAGTAATATGTGCGTTTTGATGTAGACTGGCTTATTTTGTCCGGGCTGTTTTTGGGCCGGCCCGTTATTTGTGACCCTTTTTGCGACACGCGGGCCTCCTACGTATCATTTCCAGGCTATTTCACCGCTCCGCTGTCAGAGAAAGAGACCGAGAACAATCCCCTCTCCTCTCTTGCAGTTTCTCCCGAGGCATCTCTCCCTCGGGCAAAACCGCCGTCGTGCGCAGCAACCGCCGTCGCCGGAGAACCGCCGCCCTCAAGAGGTCCTTATTCCTGCATTCGGCGTCGCTGTCCGCTCCGTGAGCCCTTGCCGTGCGCTCCCGCAGCCCTTTCCTGTCTGTTCCCGTTGCCGCCCCCCTTCCCCCTTCCCGCCGCCGTCGCCACACACTTTTCTTCGGTACGTTCCGCTTGGCTCTGTGTTGATTGTCCCCTCGCCTTGTTTTTGTGATTCTTGTAGTTGCTGTAGCTCTTTTTGCTTGTGTAATTTTTCGTAGGTAGTCGATTGTATCTCGTTTTGAAGTCGATAGTTGTGTGTAGCAATGCGGATCTAGGGTTTCGTGAGATTTTCGCTGATTTTGTTGTTTATGTCTGTCACTTCGTCCTTTGTGTTGCAGGGAAACGCTATGTCTTCGCCGAGTAGGCCGGGAGAAGGAGTTCAGGGTATGTGGAGTGCTTATTCGTTAGGCTTTGTTTATTTTGTTTGCTGTTTATCTAGTTTCCTAATTCATCCTGTATATTGGGTTATGCTCTGTTAGTTGTTAGCGTTCGTTTGCATTATTTTGTCATGTGATGTTTTTGTAATTTCTTTTTTCTTGTTTTTTTTGAATCTAGCAGGTGATTGAAGTGCTCATAATGATACACCAATTGTCTCTCCTTGTCCTGGTGGTAAGGATCATGGTGTCGAGGGAGGACATCAAGTGAATTCGCCGATTGAATCTTCTCCTATAAGTGTGGCCCCTTCTTCTGGTATGTGATTAATTTATTTATTTTTCTGTATGCTTTGTTTTATCTAGTTCGGCATTTTTGTTGCGAATATCCGTGAATTTAGTATATGCAGCACTGCATTTTATTTTTGTATGTGAACTCCAGTGTATGTACTTGTGAACATCATTGTTGTTTTATTCAAGTTTTTTGTACAATGCATTATTTTTTATTTTGAGTTTATGGTTGAGCACTACATTTATATGTCTAACTGTACTGCATTTGTTCTTTTTGTGCAATTTTTAACGAGCATAGACAAACTTTATTTTGACGCAGTGTCTATTTTCCATGCTGGGGCGCCTGGGTTTGAGGAGGTTACTCAATTGATTGACCATTATTTTGCAGAGGGTAATGTTGGTGTGAGCTTTGATCAGAGACGTCCTGTCTTGTCTGAAACACAATCGCAGTCTGTTGATGGTACAGAGGAAGTTACACAGGATTGGATGGTCCCGGAACAGCTTCGTCAATATGAGTTGAAGCAAAGCAAGAAGAAGTTGAGGTTTGAAATAGAGTCAAAAGAGTTTGCTGAAAAGGAGAAGCAGAGGAGAACTGCAGATGGTGCCAAGGGTGGTAAATTTGGCAAGGTGAAGAAGAGGTTGAGTACTGTTGCTGAGGAAGGTGGTACACCTCGGCGGAGTCCACATGTTGCTGGAATGAAGAAGAATCTTGGCAAGAGAACCGCTAAAGTTGGTGGAAGTGATGATCCTCAGCGCAAACGACTACATGTCAATGAAGGTCCCAATTCTGATGACGACGACTTTGTGCTTGCTGATTATGTGAAGGGTGTTCATCCTTCTAGACGCAAAGACTGTGGTTCATCTAAGAGTGTACCCAAGCGTGCCCATGATGATGTCGACGAAGATGTTGGTGGTGATTCTGGCGAGGAGGTGGATGCTGCTCCAAAGGTTTGTTGAAGTGCACTGCATTTGTTTCCTTCATTTGTTATTCTTTCTGTATTTTCTATGTCTCTTTTTTATGCCTAATCTTCTAATGTGGACTGCATTTCCCTTTACACAGAGGAAGAAGTCTAGTAAGAGCAATGCAACTGAATATGATGGTGAGGGAGATGATTCTCGATTTAACAAGACCGTGCGTTTGTCGCTTCCCACTGTTTGCAAGGCTGCTTCTTTGTTGAAAGAGGCGCATTGCAGCCGTGTTAGGGATGCTGGATTTGGTGTTGTCTTCGATCTGACAGTAAAGAAAAATGTGTCGCGCATTCTTATGTGCTATTTGATGGGAGTGATTGACCCTGCCACTATGTTAATGGACTTTGGGAATGGCAGGGTTCTTTGAATCAATCGTGATGCAGTTCATCACATTTTTGATTTACCTATGGGACATCACACTGCACCCATGCCTGCTTCCAGCGGTCATGATGAATCATTGACTGCCCTCAAGGATGAGCTTGGTTTTGATCGTTCAAAAAGTATAGGTGTCAAGGACTTTCTTTAGAAGTTGAAGGTGTTGGTGGAGGAAGATGATTATGTGAGTGTTGACCTTGCTGTGAAGGTGTTCTTCCTGATACTTTACCAGAATTTGCTGTGCCCGGGGCCTGCAGTTCGTTTGGGTAGAGTTGCTGCGATGGTAGAGAACATGGATTATGCGGCTATGGCTCAGATGGACTTTTGTTAGCTTGTTGTTGATGAGTTGCAGGCAGCTGTGGTTAGGTGGCAATCAGAAGGCAGCAAGCAGAATTGTGCAGAGGGTTGTGCCATTATCCCCCTGATTATGTATCTTGACTGCTTGAAGCTTCGCAAATTTTCAGTCATGCACACGTTGACGCCACACGCGTCATACCTGATGACCAAGGACCTGATGAAGTTGTACAATGAGGATGTGCTTGTGAAGGGAAAGATTTACTTGGAAAGTTACAAATTTGGGAAGCTGCGGGTTAGTGCAGCTGATTTTTTAATATCAGATTTCTTTAAAAAAATGTGCAGTCATTATAAATGTGAACTCTTCTAGTACTCACCTGTGTACGTCTCTTTGCGTGTTGTCTTTTTTTACAGTGGAAGGCGTCAGGTGATATTGTGTACAACCGTCCTGTTGCAGTTGTACACGGCAGCTCTGATGCGGGGCCTAGCATTCATGATAGGTTTTATGAGCCTATCTGTAGCCAGCTTCCTGCCTGTGATGATGAGGTGCCGCATACTCGTGGTTTCATGCCTCGACAGATGTTTGATAATACAAGCTCTTATAAACAGACATTTGTTGGCGGCAAAAAGCATGAGGAGATTGATGAGCTTCTTCTGAAGGTTTTGAAGCTGACTGAAGATTTGCCAACCTCTGGTGACAGGTTGAGGATAGTTGCTGGTTTTTTCCCTGTTGGCCATGGCCGACGAGATGAAGATATTGTTGCTGCTCACAATTTTGATTGTGGTGTGATTGAAAGCCTGAAGATTGCAGTGACAAATGTTCGTTCTTCGTATGCTCAATTGAGACATTCACAAGAAGAAAAATGCGGTCGGTATGAGAAGGATGTTGGGCATATTGTGGATGAAATGATCCGTCAGGACGCTGGCGTTGGCGCTGATAATGTATGTTCTAGGTTTTTTGTGGCTTTGGACCTCTTTTTTGTGTATTATGTTGACTGCTCCTCACTATTTTTGTTTTTTTTGTTATAGGCTGGAGTGGAATCTTCTGGTGTCGATGGAACTAGAGACGATGGAGTTCGTCAGGTATAAATACTCCTGCCATGTCTGTTCTGCCATGCTTCCCTTTTTATTTGAACTTACATTTGTTTGGTTCCCATATTTTTTTGTGTACTTCTCTGTTGTGAAGTGTGTACTGCTTGTGCATAGTTGGAGTTTTTTCTTTTTCGGTCGGTACCATCTTATTTCTCGTTTTCGGTTTGTTCTATGCCCGTAGACTGGTGTCGCTGCTCGTGATGTGCACAAAGAGACTTACGATTGCTCTGGGAAGGATGAGGTCGTGGGTGATGCAGCGTCCCGTCTGGATGTTGTAGCTGATAAGGTATAGTTGTATTACTTGTTCTGTGAGTGGGTTGTAATCTAATTTTTTGTTGTCTGTTATAAACTTGATGTACGCTGTTATGTTCATCCATATGCATATCATTTGCGTATGTTAGCTGCAATAGTTTTACATGTGTGATCTTCACTGTTTGACAGAAGTGAACTGCAGTTCTTTTTGGCATGCATGATCCATACTTATTTATGTACGTGAGCTTCAGTATTTAACATAACTGAACTACAGCGTTTGTCAAAGCGAACTGCAGTTTTTTTATGTATATGTGGGTTGCAGTTGTAGTTGTGTTTGACACACGTGTGTTGGTGTTGTTTTGCATATGTGGACTGTAGTTGTTATGTGTATGTTGCCAGCAGTCTTTTGACATAAGTGTGCTGTGTGTTGTTGTGTTGGTTATCCCCATGCTTATTTTTGTGTTACTGGGTGTTTTTTAAACTTTCCACAGGTTGGAGAACAAAACGTGGAAGTCCACGTTGATCTGAATCAGGGCAGTTGTGCTGTTGATGGCCGTGTCAGTGTTGATGCTTCTGTATCGGTTGCCGTTGAGTGTGCAGATCCTTCTGTAGCTCAAGGATCCCATGATGCTGTTCCCACCAGTCGGCATGAAGATTCTGATGTTGGCATTGAAAAGCCACCGGAGAATGTTGCCCCTGCTGCTAGTGTTGTTGCTTCCCCTATCTCTCTGGTGTCCAATGATGTTTCGGAAGTATCGATAGTGGAGCCTCATGTAGTTGAAGTATCCAAGGAAGCTGCTGTTGACCAGACTGTTGTAAATCGAGAGAATGCTGATGTTGTTGCAGAAGGAAAGTCCAGTGAGGTTGTGGTGGATTCGTCGCAACCTATGCAAGACAATATTTTGCTCAGTTCTGAAGAACAGCAGCCTGAAGACTCTGACACTGAAGGCAAGAGATTTTTTTAACGGTGCAGTTTGATGTTTTTCTCATTCATGTTGTTTAATTACTATGGTATTTGTATTAGATGTTTAATGATAAGTGAAACTTTGATCTTTTGTCTATAATTTTCAAAATAGCTAGCAGAATTCCCTTATCTTAATATTTAAACTTCATTGTTTGTATAAGTGAACTTCATCTTTTTATTACAGATGATGAACTCCCTGTTGTGACACCGTCGAGCATTGATCCAGCTCTGCTAAAAAGATACAATGAGTTGTACGCTGCTGTTACAAGGGCTCGGAAGAACAAGAAGAAGAACTATGGTTTTTTAGAAATTGTTTTGTTCATATGTATTATCTAATTTTTGTATTTACCCGTTTTTATTTGTTGTTATTTTTTTAGTATCTTATGTTTGAGTTTTTCATGAAAAATTCAGGGACATGATTGCTTTTAAAACTGAGATGGGTGATATTAGCATTGGCGAAGTTGGTCAATCCTTTTGGGATAAAGGGATGCTCACTACAAGGCTTGTAGATCTTGGGGTTTCTTTGCTGGTAGGTAAGTTTAAGAGATCTTCGGCAATGGTTGTCCCGTACCATATTTGTGTAAGAATGCAAAAAAATTTGTTTTATTTTTTTCATTTTCTTTTCTGATTTTGTGCGACGACTTGTTTTGCTTATTTGATTTTTGGTTTTGATTTGCAGGCAAATATTTGGAATGGTGGTACTGTAGGCAGGAGTGCTAAAATGATGTTCTCTTCAAAAGCCGAGGAGCGTGTTGATAAAAAGGATATGGTGAGAGACGTTTTTATGTGTATTTTGCCTGTTTTGTTTCTATAGCGTTCTGTTTTTTCTTGTTATAATAATTTTATTTATTTTTTCATGCTTCCAACAGTTCCTTTTTGCAACTTTTGATCCGCCAGATACGAGGGATGGTGTTGGTCATTATTGTGTAGTTGCGTTAAATGTGAAAGAAAGGCGGTTTGAATTTCTTGACTCGCTCAACAAACCTGGCAGCCCTGATGCGGTCAGGGTTTTTAGGAGGATGGTTAAAAATATCAAGCGTGCATGGAAAGAAGGTAGCTTGAGTTCTGATGAGCCGCTAAATCCTCCCACACTTGATGGATTTGTGTTGAAACATGTCATTGTCCCATTGCAGCCAAATGGGTGCGTTCTTTACAGCCCTTCTGTGTCATACCGTTCAAGTTTTTTTTTCACTTAATTTTTGTGAAACTGATGTTTTTTATTCTTTTTATTGCAGGCATGATTGTGGATTCTATATGTTTCAATTCTTGCAGACATGGGATGGTGTTCGAGTTGCTAAGTTTGGGGTGGAGCACATTGGCTACATCAGAAAGGCCATGCTCTATAGCTGGCTAACATCGAGGAAGTGTTGCCTTGATTTAACATCACTTCTAATTTTTGCAGATAAAGGTTGTTTTATTGAACTTCTTTATCCTCGCTTTATTTTATTTTTGACTACTGCTTGGTTCCGCTTCTTTATGGGCAAGTGGGCTGCATTGTTATTTATATGTGGGCTGCATTGCTGTATACAAGTGCGGGCTGCATTGCTGTAGAGAAGTGGGCTGCATTGTTCTTTTATATGTGGGCTGCATTGCTGTATACAAGTGCGGGCTGCATTGCTGTAGAGAAGTGGGCTGCATTGTTATTT
>NC_041384.1:59311412-59314299 GCF_002162155.2 Triticum dicoccoides | reverse complement strand
AGTGCGGGCTGCATTGCTGTAGAGAAGTGGGCTACATTGTTCTTTTACATGTGGGCTGCATTGCTATATACAAGTGCGGGCTGCATTGCTGTAGAGAAGTGGGCTGCATTGTTATTTATATGTGGGCTGTATTGTTGTATACAAGTGCGGGCTGCATTGCTGTATACAACAGTGGGCTGGATTCTATTTTTTCTCTATACATGTTTTTTGGTTTTTGTATTTTGTACTGAGTGCTTCCTTGTTTTTTCTGCATGTTTTTAGGTTTTGATTGGGGGCTTCATGAAGGCTGTACGTCACTGTTTGAGTCCCAGGGTTCTGATGTGGTTATGGAGGATTGTGTCATTGAAATCTCTCTAGATAATTCTGGTTTGAACACAAATGTGGCGTCTGGACCTGATGGTGGAAGTGTCTCTCGACCTAGCTCTCCACACGATGTATATGATGTTGATGATGATGATTTTGTTACACCGTGTGCACGTGCAACTAGGACTGGGAGTGCAGCAATTAATTGTCCTCATTTGGATGAGGTTGAAGTATTTTCGAACAAGAGGGTAGGTGAGAGGGCTTTTAAGTTGAGATGCTCTATAGAGAAATTGAAGCCTCCGAGGTTCAGATATATGGATGAGGCGATTAAAATAAAGGATCTTGTTCTCAGCAAAGATTTTGTAACCAAATACCGCGAGTAAGTTTTTTATGTGATGCGTGTGCCCTTTCATGCTTTTTGTGTGTTTTGATTTTAATTCTAATTTTATTGATCCCATCTGTGTATGTTTACTGCAGGAACGCGTTCTTTATGGTGCATGGTCCTTCTGGTGATGTCGATACTTACAATATTGACTATATCTATGATACATTTGGCAAAGGAGCTTTAGTGGATTTGTTTATCATGGATTTTGTCATCAAGTACTGGAAGCAAGACCCTGAATTGGGTTTAGCTTATCAATCCGGTGAACGTTTGCTACTTTCACCTTTATTTATCACGGTAAACGTTTGCTGTCATTTTTTTCTACTACACTGGGCTTTTTCATGTCCATGCCTGCTTGCATTGTTTATTCTTTTTTTCATGTCCTTCTTTTGTTCTTTTTTGTGTGCAGTACATTCTTCAAATGGAAACCTCTGTGACGAGAGATAATGACGGAAATCCTGTGTTGCCAGTTGTGCATAGCTCGTTTGTTTTAGAAGATGCAGTTAAGCAGTTCAAATTTTTTGTGAACGACGGTGCAAACCTGTTGGATGCAAAACTGGTAAATTCATTGTTTTTTGTCATTTATTTTTCCTGGTTTGTTGCATTTCTTTTTATAGTTATTTTTGGAACAGTGGTCCTGGTGGTACGTGTCGAAAGAACTTTTGATTTCATTTTTTTATGCGAACAGATTATGATGCCGCGATTCAAGGATGGTCATTATTCCTTATACACGATGAACCAGCATTGCCAGACCCTTGATATCCATGACAGTAGGTAGTACACTGGCCATCCTGATGTCACAACAAGGTGGCGCAGGACTGACTACCACGCAGATTGCACTGAAGTGGTATGTTATTTTTTCTTTGCCAAGCGTAAAGCTTTCTTTGTGTTTCTCCCATTGTATTTTTTTATAAACTGCAATTGTTTATGTAGTGAACTTCAACATATGCGCGACAGAACTGCATTTTTCTCACACGTGCACTTAAAAGAGGGATTGTTTTAGATGTTTGAGAACACCTTTTTTTTGGGTTCGTTTGAATATCAACTTTTTGATCCGTGATGTGTGTTATTCTTACCTTGTGCTTCTTTTTTTTTGCCAGATGAGGAGGATGACTCAGCTGCTGAAGGCGATTTATGTGAAAAAATGTATAAATCGAGGAACCTTCCTGACTGGGTTAAATTTGCAGAGAAGCCATCTTACCCGATCGTGCCAGCGCAGGAAGCAAATGAGTGCGGAATCTATGCTCTGAGGATGACGCAGTTGTATGACGGCCAACGTCTACTTGAGAAAATTTTGAAATCCGACGTAACAGCTTCTCTGTTTTCTTTTTACTTTTTTGTTCTTTATGACAACCTTTTTTTAATCACTTGTTTGCATTTGTTTTCTTTTTTCAGCCTGCTGCTGAAGATTGGAAGGCGGAGTACATGTTCCAGCTGCTGTTCAATCCTTTGAACATGTTGTGTTATAAAGACATGCCGCTTGAGTTACGTGAACTGATTGCGTACCTCGGGCTCACTTCCCTGTCGCAATCGCAGACGCAGTCGCAGGCGCAGTAACAGTCATTTGGGGCACTGTTTTCTACTGGGTGCAAAAGGCTGTGCGTGGACAATAGCTAGGTTTTGATGTTGTGTTTGTGTGTGCTGACTAAGGTAGACAATGTATGAAAAAGACTTTTTTTGTCATTGTGTTTCTTCTTGTTCGTTTATGCAGCAGTGCATGTGGATGATTTTGTATATGTATGTGTATTTTATATCAATAACTGATACAATATATATAAGCGTATAATTTTATTTTATTTTGACGACCACGGTCTATGTGAACTGGCATTTTTGTCACACTTTATATGTATGATATGTGTTTGATAAACTGTATCGCATTTGATGCCGAACTTCTTTGTCCAATATAAGAGAACTGCATTTTTTTGGCATTCAAGCAAAGTGCTGCACATGTGTGCATGCCGAAGCTGCATTGCTTTATGACACCGAACTGCTTTTTTTTGCCAAAACAAAAAACGCATTGCTTTTAGCCTATAGTTGCGTTTTGTAGTTGGTTTTTTATTTGTTTGTACGTTAAGGTACCACCCCCCCCCCAATTTTTTTAGCTGTCTATATATTTTTTGTATTGTTCTAGTACGCACTGCGTGCGTTAGCGCGAGGCCGAGCAGGGGGTGGGGAGGGGGGGTCGTGACCCCCCTCTACATC